>NC_139017.1:9899500-10141813 GCF_964374135.1 Grampus griseus | reverse complement strand
TATGATTGAAATAAATTACCAATCGGTTTTGTTGTTGTTGTTTTTTTTTTTTTGCGGTACGCGGGCCTCTCACTGTTGTGGCCTCTCCCGTTGCGGAGCACAGGCTCTGGATGCGCAGGCTCAGCGGCCATGGCTCACGGGCCTAGCCACTCCGCGGCATGTGAGAATCTTCCCGGACCGGGGCACGAACCCGTGTCCCCTGCATCGGCAGGCAGACTCTCAACCACTGCACCACCAGGGACGCCCTACCAATCGGTTTTGTAGTTTAGCCACCCTAACCTGACATGTAGGCAACTCGGCCATAAACAAAACCCAATACGATTAAGTCATCCTCCAACTCCTTGATCACAAGTCCAGAAATTTTGTAACCCATGAAGGTAGGAAGCAACTGGTCTTATTAACACATACATCTACCTGGCCTTGCACAGTGCCTGTGACATAGTAAATGCTAATTAACTTCTGCTCCTGCTTGCTGGTGAAGGTTCCTCTAATTTTCATTACAGTCATGAGTAAAAGAGGAGACTTTTTCTGGAAGATCAATAATTTGAATATTTTCTCACAATTAACTTTACCATGTTTGTTGAGGCCAAGATTCAGTTTTCGAGATTTCAATTAAAATACAGGTTGTTTTTCTAAAAACTCTGAAGTGAATGCACAGTGTGACCTTTTCTAAAGCTTTTCTTTCATTATCACCCAATAACGCTATTAAAAAAAAAAAAAAAGACTGGTAAAGAACATTTGAAGCAAAAGAAATTACTGTCACAGACTGTCTTACTCTCAGAACATGCCAACCATAGGGAAAGAATGGAGAAAACTAGCACCAACTGTGTGCTTACTAACTGTTAGTCACTTGTTTGGAGAAAGTGGTTAATTTAACGACTGCATGTGCATAGTGTACAATGTACTAGGCTTTATTCTCTGCAACTTTCCTGGTACTATTTTACCTGAGCCTCAACAATCACCTTATGAGATACGTATTACTAGCATCCTATTTTAAACAGATACTTAAAAGAGGATCAGTAAATGTTCCAAGCCACGGAGATATTAAGTAATGAGAATTTAAATCAAATGTACCTAACTTATTAGGAATTGTTGCTCGATCTCAAAACTCAAGCTTTTCCACTTTTTCTATGGTGTCACTGAAGGAATCCATCAGCTAATTTCTCAAGGCGTTCTCTAGAGTGGTGGTGCTCTACGAGGGTAAGCAATTGCTACTCCATGTGCTTACTTCATTTAATTTCTTTTTATTGGAGTAGAATTGCTTTACAACGTTGTGTTAGTTTCTGCTGTACAATGAAGTGAATCAGCTATATGTATACCTATATCCCCTCCCCTCTTGGACTTCCCTCACCCCACCCGCATCAAGGTCACCACAGAGCACCGTGCTGAGCTCCCTGTGCTATACAGCAGGTTCCCACTAGCTATTTTACACATGGTAGTGTATTTATGTCAAACCTAACCTCCCTATTTGTCCCACCCTCCCCTTCCCCCACTGTGTCCACATGTCCATTCTCTACATCTACGTCTCTATTCCTGCCCTACAAATAAATTCATCTGTACCATTTTTCTAGATTCCACATATATGTGTTAATATACGATATTTGTTTTTCTCTTTCTGACTTACTTCACTCTGTAGGACAGACTCTAGGTCCATCCACATCTCTACAAATGACCCAATTTCGTCCCTTTTTATGGCTGGGTAATATTCCATTGTATATATGACCACATCTTCTTTATCCATTCATCACTTAATTTAATTTTATTTCAACAGTAATTGATGATAGCAATAAAAAGGTAATAAAATATGGATCTCTGCCCTAAGGATCTGGTATTTTAGGAATTACATCCATATAATTGGAAACTAGAATTATATTTTGCTTAAGAAATAAAATGACACATTTTGTGTCTAATTTTTATTAAGAGGGTACAATTAACAATATCTGTTGTACCATATTAGAAGCCCTATAAAATAAAATCTAATGTTTTTGTGGTTGAGAATTCACTATTTTCAGGAAAGACGTAAAATGCCTTCTAATATTATCCCTAGTCTACAAAATAATGTTTCTGCCACCCTTGATAACCTCCAAAATACTGTAAAAGAGGATACTGAAAATGAGATGTTAACTTGCCCTAAGACATAAAGTCTCACAGCTGAGATTACAACTATAGGGATTTAATATGCACATGATACAGGGCACCTATAGGACTGGAAAAAGTTGATTTCCTGCCACAATAATTGAGGTCTTTGGTTCAGTGCAATCCATGGGCCTATCAGCAGAAATTGGAAAGCAGCATTGCTATTGCAAGGTATTATGACCCAAATGATTGTAAAATGATTGGATAACTTTTCAAAAGCCGTACAACATTGATCGTTCAGCTACATCTGTAGTGGATGCCACAGAATCCCAAAGAAAAGAGAAAGGGACTCAATTTTTTGGGCTCCATGTCTACAGAATTGTAGAGCCACTGGTTTTTCTACACACAGTATTATGATTAGTACAGTCTCACAAACACAACTTTTCTGATTAAGAAAAATGTTTTCTAAACTACGTACAGTACGGGTTTGAAATGTTAGAGAAGGGTTTGAAATGGTTATTGTTAGTCATCTTGTTCATTTTAGTTCATTTAAAGTATACATTGCAATGATTTAAGACAGGGTTAGGTCAGAGTAGTGTTAGAAAAAAACTTATTTTTCCATGTATTGGTTCGTTTTGTGTCTTAACTAAGGTCCTATACATTTATACAAAAATCTAAAATAATGTAAAGTAAGTTACTCATTTTATGGGTATTTAGAAAAACTGAATCAAAATAGTGCCAAAGTCCACATTTAATAAGACAACGAAAAAGAAATACAAACAAGCATTTTCATTTAAATATCGAATACGAAGGGGGCAGGTAGGGGAGGGAAGGAATGGGAGTTTGGGATTAGCAGAGACAAACTATTATATATAGGTTGGATAAACAACAAGGTCCTGCTGTATAGCACAGGGAACTATAGTCAATATTCTGTGACAAATCATAATGAAAAAGAATATGAAAAAGAATATGTATATATATGTATAACTGATTCACTCTGCTGTACAGAAGAAATTAACACAACATTGTAAATCAACTATACTTCAATAAAATTAAAAAATAAATACAGAATGCATAAAATCACCTTATATAAAAGGATCTAAATTGTTTTGGGAATTCTCATTTGCATTGATTACGATTGTTTTTCACATACATTATCTCATTTATTTCCTAACACAGTGCTAATTCTTGTTTTTAATTAATTTTTATTGGAGTATTTTTCAATGTTGTATTAGTTTCTGCTGTATAGCAAAGTGAATCAGTTATACATATACAACAATTTTTAATTTAAATACTTCTTTAAAGAGCAAATCATAATTGACTCAAGATTCAGGAATAATTTTTTTGCTCTCATCCAGGAATCAACATAAGCCATTTCCTCTCCATAAATCTGTGAACCTCTCATAGAAAAACACTCTAAAGAAAAGCTTGGAATGTTAATCAGGCAAAAAGGTGTCCTTGAATCAATCACATGCATCCTGCTCAGCTTCGCCAATTACGCCACCACACAGCTTAATGCTAAGGTGATGCTACGGAGGACTGTCAGATTTCTAATGCATTTAGTGCTTTTTGTACACAACTGTTAGTCTTAATTTTTTGAATCTCTGAAATATGAATTTAGAATTTATTAGTTAATTTTAATAGAGTAATGAGATTTCAGCATGATGTTATTTTCTTCTTAAATAACACTGGTTTTATTACGCAGCAAATTTCTTTTTAAAAAGAACAAAGACACCCAGGGTGTTCACTGTACATTTATTTTATGTGAGTACCACGTGGAGAGCACCTTGTATAGGGGTGGGGAGCAAGAATAATGAGAAATGGTTAGTTTTAGGTATATTTTAAGTATAAGTGGTACCAGCAAGACTGGCTAATGGACTGGATAGAGGATGTGAGAAAATAAGAATCCAGAATGCATTATGCTTCAACATGCATTAACTCACTCTTTCCCTCGTGATAATTAAAATTGATAATTTTTTCCAAGAATATTGATGAAAGAAATCTGTGCCATGTGAGATGGTATTAAACACACACACACACACACAAATATTATTGCATCTTTACCTTACTAAAGACTAGGAATTGATTTAATTGTTATATACGTATCGTGTTTAATCCTCAGGTCATCCTATGAGGTTAAAAAATTTTATTATCCCAATTTCAGATGAAGAAAAAGAGGCACAGGTCAGTCAAGCAGCTTTCACAAGGTTGGTCATACAGCTATTAAATGGTAGAGCTAGAAATTAAACCCATCACTCTGTCCAAGTCCAGGCCCTTACCTACTCTTGCATAATGCTTCCCAAGCATGTCTTATTTATACAGGTATTTCTCAGAGAGAGGAGGGATCATTATAAATTTTATCCTAAAAATATCATATCTAAAACCATATGAAAAGAATAAATTAAACAAATTGAATTAAATAAGTATATAATTAAAGTTAAGGGATATTTTATGATTCATTTCAAACTCAGTGATCTCTCTGATATTCACTGACTAATATTTCAGAAAGAAAAATATAAAATGTTGACATCTGTTCCTTAATTTTTACTTCAAGCTTATATTTAGGTTTGGTGAAATTCATTGCTGTTTGGCTGGATTTTTTTTCCTACATATTATAAGTTTCCATATACATCTTACTCTTCTTTTATGTTCTTCTTTTCAGAGAAAACTTCTATTTCAATGTAATAATTGATTTTCGTCTGTCTTGAAAACCTACTCTGCTCCTATCTCCTCCCTCTCCCTTTTTTTTTTCTATGTGGAAAAAAAAAGCTATACCTATCATTTAGATGTAAAGTACGAGAGGATGATTTATAGATGATACCAAGAAGACTCCAAAAAAATACTTGGAATGGCATCCCTCATTCAGGGACTATGCATAATACTGTGAGGCAAATTAGTAGCAAAATTTTCATCACTATTTCAAGTATGATTTGAGTTGTGCTCATAAGTTGGTGTGGCTTGGGAAAAGTTGCCTTACACTCACATATACTTCTAAACAAGATGACAGACTTTCAATTTTAGCGTTACTAAGTTTCAGCTCCCTCACATGTTGACATCTTGAGTAGCCCAAATTAGACTCAAACTACCTACGTTCAATTCAAATCACACTTGGCTAATCAATACTTGTACCATGTTTAGTAAGCCCACTGTTTTAGTTTCACTTTTCTCATCTATTAGACTCAGAAAAAAAATAGAACCTACCTCACATGGTTATTAGGTTTAAGTGAGATAGTAGTTATTCTACAAGTTTATTCATCTACACCGTAACGATTGTGATTATTTTATATATCTATTAATATTGCTGCTTGTTTGTTGCTGTTTGTGTAATCTAATTACATAGACTATTACTTCCAGACCAATAATTGTAATAATAGTATATCTCTGTATTGTTCTTAACTTTAATGATAAATTTTTATTGTTTCATCATGGTGTAATTATTATGTTTACTATATTATGTTAATTATGCTCTGTTGATTATATTATGTTACATTATGTTATATAAGGCTACAGGACCCTCCAACTATTTATATATATTTTTTCAACTATTTATATTTAATGCCGTTTTAATTTGAAAGTTACATTTGGTCAAAGACTATGCTTATATCTAAAGAGAGTATCATGTTTTTAATCTTTGACCTACTAATATGGGTGAACTATATTAATACATTTCTAAAGTTGGAAATAAGTTTCCATGGTTGGCATCTGTTCGTGTGTACTGCACCCTTCTTTTTTAAGGGCTGCTAGATTTGATTTGGTAATAGAGTGGGAAGAGGAAGCAGAGAGTGGTTGCAGATAAAGTCACAGAGATAGGCTGAGACTATATCAAATAGTAACTTGATTTTAGGAATTTAAAATCAATTCAGAAGGAATTTAGCATGGACTTTATATTCTATTTTAAGTGAATACTATTTTACACCTTCTCTTCTCTGATACATTATCCTTTCTCCTCTTTCTCGGCTGATGAACTTGCTCATCTGACTGAGAAATAAAAAGCAACCAGAAGAGGATTTCTTAATGATCCCTCTCTAAATCTACAACCTCTCTACATCTGTACTCCACCTTCTCTTACCTAAAAATTAAGGAAAAGTCTCTGCTACTGTCTAAGGCAACTAGAACACTCAAGAGAATATTTTTTTTACCTATTTCTAAAAGGAATTTGCTATTACAATTAATTTTTTTATCTCTTGCACCATCACTTTTTTTGTCCAACTTTCTAGTTGAAAATTCCCATCAGGCCACTAACATTAAAATTTCTCCCATCTGAAGTAATACCAGCATCAGTAATAACAACAGCAGCAAAGCACAGACTTGTGATTCAATTATCCTCTCCAATGCTACCTTATTTCTCTTCTTCCCTTTACAGCAAAACTTTTCCATAAGTTGCTTATATTTGCTATCTGCAATTCCTGATGCTCTAGTCTCTCTTAAACCCATCCCATTCCACCTTTTTTTTTATCACTACTCAAAATAGACTACTCTTTAAATCACCATTCCCCTGATATTGCCAGATCTAAAAGCTAATTCTCAATTACCATTTCCTAAAATCTCAGGAGCATTCAAAACAACTGGTTCCTTTTTATTTCTTGAATGATTTCTTCACCTGACTCTGGGAAACCACATGCTCTCTGCCTGCCTCTCTATCTGCTCCCTTTCTACCACCATGTTCTCTCTTCATCCTCTTTTGACCTTTAAAGGTTGTACTGCTCCAGAGCTCAATCCTTGGATGTCCTCTCTTCTCTAACTATACTTACTCCCTTCCTAGAGATTTAAGCACTACCCATTAGCCTGTGCTCAGATCTGTCATGGAATTTTCAGATTCATAAATTCAACTGCCACCCAGGCATGTCCACCTGGATGTCTAATATGTATTATAAACACAACATGCCCCAAATCCAACTCTTGATTTCCACCGCCACGTCCCAAGCAAACTAGCTCCTTACTCGGTCTATCCATCTCAATGAAGGGCAACAATATTCATTTAATTGCTCAGGTCTAAAACCCAAAGGGCATTTTTTTTATTTCTCTCATTCTTCACATCCCATATCCAGTCCATTAGCCATTTCTGTTGTTACTGCTTATACTTAAAATACATCTAATCATTTTCACTACCACCAGTACCACCTCATCTCCCTCCTAGAAAACTGTCACAGCCTCTGAAGTGGAGCCCTTCTTTCTACTAGAAGGATGCTGTCTACACAGTACTCACATAGTTTAAAACTGTATGTTAGTTTATTTTACTCCCCTGTTCTGCTCAATGGCTTCTAGTCACTCATAGAATAAAATTCAAAGTCCTCATTAAACTTGGACATGTGTTACATATTCTGATTCCTGGATACCTCTTAGAACTTTTCTTTTCTAGCCGTATTCACCCTTTTTTAAAAAAATTGGAGAATAGTTGATTTACAATGTTGTATTAATTTCTGCTGTACAGCAAAGGGTGTCAGTTATACATATACATATATCCACTTTCTTTTAGATTCTATTCCCATACAGGTCATTACAGAGTATTGAATAGAGTTCCCTGTGCTATTATTAATCTATCCTATATATAGCAATGTGTATATGTCAATCTCAATCTCCCAATTTAACCCTCCCCCCGCCTTTTCCCCCTGGTTACCACAAGTTTGTTTTCTACCTCTGTGTACATACATACAAGAGAATATTACTCAGCCATAAAAAATAACAAAATAATGCCATTTGCAGTGACGTGGATAGACCTAGAGATTGTCATACTGCGTGAAGTAAGTCAGACAAAGACAAATATCATAAAATATCACTTTCATGTGGAATTTAAAGAAATGGTACAAATGAACCTATTTACAAAACAGAAATTGAGTCACAGATGTAGCCATATTCACCCTTGATCAAGCTGCTAAAGCTGTAACCTCCTCCTGGATACGCCTCAATACCTACACACTCTCCTACCTCAGGGCCCTCTACTTACTCTTTGTTCTGCATGGAACCCTCTTCCCTCTGAATGTTACACTCTTTTCTTTTAAATATCTACTAAATATCAGCTACAGAGAGGCATTCCTTGACACTATGTAAAGAAGCTCTTCCCCTTTTTTTTTTTAATTCTCCCTCCTCAGTTCCTAGAACAATATCTGATATTTCAAAAAGAAATAGCTTCAAAGGAATTAATAAATGTTTGAAGCAAGACAGAATATACAAGGGCCAGTTTGGGAGGTTATTAACATGTCTAGAGGCAGAGTGAGTAAAGGAATGGAGAGAGATTAAAGGAGTGGTTCAGAAAAAAAAAAAAAAAAACTTCTCTTAGAAACAAAGAGTAGATAAATGTAAAATGTAATCCTTTTTCATTCCAAAGAAAATGCAAAATGTAATATGTATACGATTATTTCAGTTTTGTTTACAAAAAAAAAAAGGATAAAGAAAAATTTATTCACCACACTGGGCAAAATGACTTTCATAAGTTACGGAGGATGTCCTTTCTAACTTGTATCACAGTTACTCGGAATAAGTGAGTCACACTAACAAAACATATTTAAATTTGCCGAACTTTATTTCAGAATTTATTTAAATAAGTAATATCTGCACATTTAAAAGCTGACTTCCTTAACCAATTAGTATATACAAATTTCAGGTATATATAAGTATTATATACATGAAGAATCTCCGTAGGAATGACTATAGAGTTTTCAAAATGATGTAATATAGACTGCAAAGAGCAAATAATTAATGTCAAGAATAACTTGATTTTAACCCTGTGTCAATTAGTCATTTAATTTCCCTGAATCTCAATTTCCATATCTGTACAAAGTAGAAATAATAATAACTTGGTCTATTTAGTATTTCTGAAATCAAGTAAGTCCAGGTAACTTACGTGGCATATTTGAAAAATACTATTCTGCATAAATAAAAATTCATTTTACATAAAATTCAGTAAACCCTTTTATGAAAATGAAATTTTGTTAAACTTATCAAAAATTGTAAGTAAATACATAATTGACAATGAGTTGTTGACCAAATATGATCTAACTACTTAACTATGTTTCCAGAAAGTGCAATTTTTACAGGAGGAAAGTGCTACATTTTCACAGTCACCTAAAAAATTGTCAACTTGACTTACAGCATTTAAATTTTATTTATTTGCACAATGTTCAGCAAGAAAACATTGGTCTTTCCCCTTTAAAGATCTCATTTATTACTTGTCAAATGGGACAGAGTTCAATACACAATTGTTTTCCCACTGGAGCAGTTTCTTGGCTGAGGTAAGTATGTCAGGCAGAGTTGGACAGTTAAAGAATTAAAATGTCCTAAAGAGCACAGAAGCAAAAAATTGACATATGGCTCCTAGAGCATTTAAATACTAAAAAAAACAACAGGTATTATTATTTTAAAAAATATTTACTTGGCTCAGAGTAGGGATGATAGTGGGACTGAAGAGCACTGCTAGAGGACAGAAATAACTGGCAAATTCTCCCTTGAAGTTAAGGAGAGCTTAAGAAATGGAAAGCTTGGGAAGCTGTGTGACTTATTAGCAGCTTAAGTGGTAAGGTGGCTGGTCCAGGAGGTACAGGGTGTTAGCAGTCGGTAGAGGCACAAACATTTCTGTAACAGGCTCTATCAGAAAGGCCTCAAGAAGCAGCTGTGTCAGCAAGGAGCTTTGGAAACCTGAAAGAATCCCTCTTTGTTTCGATTTCTTTTATGAAATTCCAAACAGCAAAACATTATTAAGATGCATAAAAAATGAAGAAACAAATAAGGATCTTCTTCCTACCATCTGCAAAAATGCTGACCAAACAAGGGGTTTTTTGTTTGTTTGGGTGGGTAGGGTGTTTTGTTTTGTTTTGTTTTTTTGCCAGCTAAGCCATTAGAGGCAGTTCCAGTATTATGCTGAATTTCTGTCTCAACAGTGTTTGAGACAGTGTTACATAGAATCTGACAGCCACACAAATTAACAATAAATCCCCCAATCATTTCCCCTTTATTCAATAATATTACTAAAAAATTAGTCTGATTGATTAATGGTAAGATTAATAACATCTTCATCATTTACCTCATATCTGGGAAGAAGGAAAAAGTGAAATAATGAACCAATATAGGTCACTGACTTATTTTCCTTTGCATGATGATGCAGGTTCAATTTTTTATGTTTCTTACTATAACATTTTAATGTAACACTTTATAGGTTATTATTAAACTTCTAAAAATGGGGATGCTAAAGAATATTCTTGGCATGGAAATAATAAATGTGACTATTTGTATAGAATCTGGGATTACCCTTTTTCATTCTTTGAAAATTTCTTGACAATAACCACATGGAAAATCTTTCCAAGACCTCAACCAATCAGTTCCATTCCTCCTCATCTCCAAACATCTCCTGTGTATAAACTCAGTCGTCTACTTCTATGGTCATGTCCTAGATCTCGTCCTCACCGATGGCTGACCTACTCAACAATATGGGCTTCACACATTCTTCTCTCTAATACCATCCCTAACCACATACTTCTCTTCCTCAATCCCACTTCATTCACATCGTCTAATACCGACTCCAATAATAATGCACATCACCATGACCTCCTACCTATTGACTCTACCATTTCTCACTCTCGATTATTCTCCTCACTTATCACTTTTACCTACCCTAGATGACATGACTCGTATTTGTTAGTATATTGATTTTCCTAATGTCGAAATTGAAGCTCGGAGGGGTTAAATATCTTTCCCAAAATTCAAAACGAGACTTTTTTCAACTGTAAAATCTTGACTCTTTCTTTTTAACCATTCCAACACAGCTCAAGAATGACAAATACTAGTTAGAACAGTGGTTGTCAAGCCTGGGTGCACATTAGGATTACCTGGGGACTTTCTGAATATGCCTTTGCTCTAACTGTCTTGTCCTGTTCCTCTTCACACCCACCTCTCTCCTAATCCCCACTTTCAATTTTTTTCTTGAAGTTCTTAATTTTGCTGTTGTTTTCAGATCTCTTAGAAAGCCTGGCAAGGTCTGTAAGCCTCCTCAACAGACAAAACTCATGGACACAAAGGGTCGCCTACAACTTCAAAGGACTCTTGAGCCATTTGAAACCTATACCATGAAGACAAGTTAAGAACTCACAATTATTTCCCAGGATGAATCCAGGTCTTGTGGGTCCTTATACATTATGCAATATTAGGAGCCCATCTTGAGAAAAACGATTCAAAATTACAAACATACAATTAGTATTAAGACCTTGGAGACCAGTATGAGAGAACCTTCAGCATAAACTTCATTAGCTTCATGGTTATTCCCTTTCTGATTGTACCATGTTACCTTCCAAGCTTGACCTTTTTATTAAAAAAAAAAGAAAAGAAAAACCTTAGTGATTTGGATAAACTAAGACATGAATCAGTCATTTAGCCTGGAAGGCACTATGACTCAGAGTTTCCGGCAAGCTAAGTTTGGGGAAAACTTCTAATCCCTACTCACATTGTACTTTGATGACTCAATGTCATATTTCTTTATGTATTGTTGATCTTTTAATTTGCCATTTAAGCAGTTCCAAGGAAAGGTAAAAATATAATGGATAAATCTAAACAGTATTAAAAGTAACATGACTAAATATATTCCTAAATAGAGAAGCAACTCTTCAGTATTTTTCTTTCATGGAAAATGATTCACGAATTACTGCACATAAAATGCTACCATCCTTGGCCCCAGTGATCATGAGTCCTTATCAACTGCTAAATCCTATCCAGGTTGTAGCAAAATATTTTGCATCTGCCGCTTATAATTTATGTCTGTACTACTATTCTAGCTCAGGCCCTTGCCAGGGAAACAGGCAATAACCTTATTGTTGATCTCTCCAGTTTCTTTGGTCAGTATTCTATCTTTCATCATCTAAATGACTTATTCAAAAGCTGCTTTCTTAGTACGTAAGTACATCTTTGATCTTACCATTACCTATTTAGCAACTCCTTATTGCATTATTAAAAAAGACGTCTTTATAATGTGTATACAGTGTTTACCATATGCTTGATACTTGTCATGCATTTCTTTATTATTCATGTCAAAATCATGAAGTAGATATTTTTTATTACCCTTATTTTACAGATTAGAAAACTGAGTCTTAGAAGCTGCTTGACTATAAGTTAGTGGCAGCAGTAAGTACAATGACCAGGAATTAAACAAGGAAGGTCTGTTTTCCTTTCAAGACATTGTGCTTAACCGTTAATGTTATACATTGAAAACTGAGTATCAGATACTTACCTTCACTTTACCTTCCCAAACCTATTTCCCACAGTACAACATCATAGTGCTTCCATTGATGCCAAATTGAACTACTCCATGTTCACCATCCTTATCCTACTCTGCTCCATCTTTAGGACTTTGTCCAACTTTGTCTGGGAATTTCTGTTATTCTTTCTCCTCATATTCAAATACTACATGTTCTTGAGAACCCACAACAAATTCCATGTGCTCCATTTCCTGTTTCACTTCTAAAAGTAAAGCCTCCTTTCTCTGAACTGCCTTAGCCTTTTTATCTAGTCTACATACCTGATCAATATCAATTTTTTATCTTACACCTTAATGTTGCCCTTGATTGTATATTACACTTTGCTTGTCAATATCCTATGTGAGCTCCTAGAAGGTAGAAATATTCTTCTGATTTATCTCTGTGTGCCTCAAAGCACACAGTACCTTCTCCCTAGTAGATGTTTGATAAATATTGTTCAACGAATGGGTGCAACATAGACATATGTTTATTTTACTCTCTAAATCTTACAATATTAACTTCCACTGGCAAAAATCCAAGATGTGTCCAATGTCTTCATGGGCTCTTACGTCCAAGTGCTATAATCATTTAACTATAGAAATCATTTGTTATTCATAGTTCCATAGAACAGTAACCATTATTTCCTGTCTTTTGCAAGTATTCCAGGGTTCATCCTACTACCTACTATCATTATCACTCACTCACCACTAACTGAGGCACAATACGAGAAAGCCAGGACCCAATGCGATACAGGTAATAATGCTGCAGTTTAGAGATTGCCTTCAGGTTACAATTCAGCATTATAGGAAACCTAGGGAACACTGAGCATTTCAAGAGTTGAGCTTAGTTAGGTTCTGATTGGGTTAGAGGAAGCAATACAATACAATAAAAATAAAATAAAATGATAGTGTGCAAAGACTTGTAATGATAGGTGTATTATGGTCCTACTTTTACTCCTGACTTCTGGCATTTGAGTCTAAAACCATGAAATTTAATTTATATATTTGGTGAGAAATGGTAGGTAACAATCCTCTTCCAATAGTATTTCAGCCTCTAGTGGATTCTGAGTCATCTAGATGTTCTGAAAATTAGCAATGTGTTTTTTTAGCTCTGGATCTAGTGTGATTTCCAAGGTTTCTGTTATTTAGCCTTAATTTCTTACCTCAGAGCAGATTTTAGAGTTTGCCATGCTTAAACCAAAGTTTTGTGTGGCCGTTTGAAAAGTTCTTGATATGTTTTGAGCTTCAAATAATTTTAAACTTCTAAACTGTTCCCAAAACATAGTACAAATTAAGTGCCTCTTAAAGCAAAATTCTAGCCAGGTCTTCAAGTCAATTCAAACAGGGAGCTCCATATGAGTTTCTAAACATAATTCAAACCAATCTGCATTCTGAATTCACCTACTGAGACAAAACAGTCTTTTGTTTACCATTTGTATATTATCATACGAATACTATCACTTGTAAATAATATATTTTTCAAAATTATGGTAAGTCACAAAGCAATATTAAATGCCATATGCAGTCTTAAATATTCTTATAATAATAGATGTTATAGTAATAAATGGAATGGAAATTGGTTAATATTAATGATTTCAGTCTGATTATAAAACAGAATCACATTTTGTATATTATCATTCAAAATGTCATAACTGTATCATATAATTGATTACTTTTTCTTGGAAACTGTATATTATGAGCTGAAATTAATATATTAATATTATAGGGCTATAGCTAAATCCTTAAGTTGACATTTGAAAGACTCATTATACTGGTAAATGTTATTTTTATATTAAAATTTGTTCTAGCATTTGACATCTTTCAATAGAAATATTAAGTAAATATTTACAACTTTCAAGAATAAGGTAAGTGTATATTTTTTTATCTTAGATTCTGTGACCAGTAAGTAAAAGGTGTTACAGTGACCAAATAATAATTTTATTAAAATTAGACACGCCAACACTAGCGTAGGTTGTCCAGCCACTGATGAGAAAAAGGATGATTTTGTAAAGATATAAGAATCTCATCACTGCA
Organism: Grampus griseus; assembly: GCF_964374135.1. NCBI lineage: Eukaryota > Metazoa > Chordata > Mammalia > Artiodactyla > Delphinidae > Grampus > Grampus griseus. The sequence goes on along the minus strand of NC_139017.1, from coordinate 10,127,487 downwards.
CAGCCAACACCTGACAAGCTTTATCCTCTCTTATTTGTGCTTACATAGAAAGGTGACATGACAAATATGACAATAATAGCTACAAGTTAAATAATTATTCTATGTCTTATACACTGTTTTAATGCTTCTCTTATGTTAATTCATTTAAGCCTTGCCAACTCTTCATATGTTTACCATTAGTTCCCATTTTACAAATGGGGAAATAAAGGTAGAGTTAGATGAAGTAAGATGTTCCAAATTTCACATGCTATTAGTGGTGGAACTGGAATTTAAACCCAGGTAATCTACCTTCAGAGACCATGCCTAAGTTCTCTACATCCCAAAGAGAAGGGCTACGCCCAAATGCCAGGGAAAAGTGGCTTCCTTCACCCAGAAGTAGTTGTAACCTCTAAAAGGACCCAAGGTCTCCAGGTCCTAAAACTGAATTTCCCTAAGATGGCTGTAAACAGAGGCTACTTAAGCTCAAACTCACCAACGCCCAAGCCATCTGTTTATACATGACTGTTCCCATCCTGCCCCAAATAAAGGGAGGACATAGGTGAAAGAGAACAATTACCATCCCTCCTTGGGAACACAGCACGTCCAGTTCTGCTCTGGAGGACTTGGCAGAATGCCAAGACATCAGTACCTGTGTACCTACTGCCTCATTTTGCCCTTCTTTTGCCTTTCTGTTCTTCTTCAACTGTGGTAAGAATACTTGAGATGAAATCCATTCAACAAATCTTTAAGTGTATAATACAGTGTTGTCAATTATAGGTACAATGCTGTACAGTGGATCTCTAGAACTTGTTCATCTTGTATTACTAAAATTTTATACCCATTGAACAGTGTTTGGGTCCTCCCACAACTCATATGTGAAATCCTAAGCCCCACTGTGATCATATTAGGAGATGAGGCTTTGAGAAGGTGATTAGGTCTTAAAGAGCCCTCATCAATAGGATTAGTGCCCTTATAAAAACTGCAGAGAGCTTTTTCTGCCATGTGAGGACACAACAAGAAGACAGCCACCCATGAACCAAGTAAGTACACGCTCACCAGACACCAAATCTGAAGGCACCTTGATTGTGTAGACTTTCCAGCCTCCAAAAGCGTGAGGAAAAAAAAATGTTTCTGTTTATGAGCTACCCAGTCTATGGTATTTCTGTTATAAGGGCCATAACAGACAAAGACAAAGAGCAACTCATCATCTTCCTCTTTCCTGCTGCTGTTTTTAGCCTGTGTGTTACCACCAGCTTCAAAGGAGTGACTCTCGTGTTGTTCTGAGTCCTTAGCAAAGCCGTTCTCACCATTAGAGATTAGTTTAGCAAACAATCTTGGCTGCCAGTGGCAAAATGGGAAAAATAACTACCTTATTATGACCGTGTCTGATCATACTTTCTTAGTTTTCTTCAGTCACTGCTCATTATATTCTTTCCTCAGCCATTAAATGCTATTTCTTTGCTTTGGACTCTTCCCTTCTTGCTGTATAATGGTTCCATAGCCAATGAAGTATGTACCCCAGCTTTGATTCTGCCCATTGTTAGTAATTCTCATCCTCTAATCCCCAATCTAAATCTTTTCGTAGCTCTAGTTCGTTTATCTGTTAGATTGAACCATATAAAAATCACTGATATTTTAATTTCTCCTACAAAATAGCAATATCATATGGTAAATATTATATGATAAATCATTGCATGTTTGTTTGTTACTTTGGATATCTCAAAATATCTAAAACTCATGCTCATGACCAAATCCATAGCTTTCCTTCTCAAAAAAAAATTATCTCCCAGTGATTCATTTCTTAATGAACAGCACCATTATCCATCCAGTTGTGTGAACTAAAAACTAAGTATTTTTCCATGCCCTCTATCTCGATATGCAGATCCAACCCATCAAAAGCTCCCACCTATTTTACATCTTGCAAATATCATTTAAAAACTTCCACTCCTTGGAATACTTATTATCAGCATCCTAGATCAGGTATACTTCATTTTTTCTAGATTGAGAGCACTAGCCTATTAGCCTAACAGACCTGACTCCAATCTTTCTCCCCATGGAATTCAGAGAGATATTTCTAAAATGCAAATTTGATCTTTTAACCACCCAACTCCCATCCCCAGTGTGGTACTGTGTATAGCCCACTCTGCCAGTCTCTCATCCTTGTTCGCTATACTCGAGCCACTATGCCTTCTTTCAGTTTATACAGTTAAATCCTATCGCCTTCCACAGGATCTCTGCAAATGCTGCTGCCTCTATTTAGAGCATAATCTCCTCCTGGCCCTCTCTGTTCTTTTCAGCTAGTTAATACACATTCATCTGTTAGTTCCCATCCTCCTGACTGTCCACCTTGCTTCCTCCAAGTTTACTTCAGGCAGCTTTGCTTAATGCCAGTAAGGGACTGTGTTACTCTCCCTTGGAGAATGTGTATGAGGCTACGCTGAAACAATCGTGATTTTTTTTAGTACATGTCCTTTCTCACTAGAGTCCAAGTGCCGTGAAAAAAATAACTATGTTAATTTTTGGTTCCCATAGTGCCTCATGTTCTTAAGCACAAGGTTAGCGCCTAGTATAGAGTAGATACTCAAAAAATTTTTCTTGTTTTGTTTTGTTTTTGTTTTGTGCGGTACGCGGGTCTCTCACTGTTGTGGCCTCTCCCGTTGCAGAGCACAGGCTCCGGACGCTCAGGCTCAGCGGCCATGGCTCACGGGCCCAGCCGCTCCGCGGCATGTGGGATCTTCCTGGACCAGGGCACGAACCTGTGTCCCCTGCATCGGCAGGTGGACTCTCAACCACTGCGCCACCAGGGAAGCCCAAAAAAATATTTTTTGAAGGAGAAAATAATTGAAGTATACAAAAATAAGGGCAAAGTTGGCTGGCTCTTTTTATGCATTAAAGTTCTGTCCACAACTCACTGCTAGTTTTCAGACTTACTCTAAACAGGTCAATTCACCAAAGAGATGACTAATTTCTCTTCTAAAATTCTCACTATATTAATATCTGAAGGACATGAGTATAATTTTCACACACTCAAAAATACACAGTTTTGGTTCTGCTTTTGTTTTCCCTAACAATTGTCTCTCCCAACTATAGCTACAAGAGTCCAAATATGTTTCCGCTCTTAGGATATAAGCTTTCTTTTGTACTAAACAAGATATTAAATTACTTTTCTTTATATCACTGATAAGTTATGTGAATAAAATAAGACATATGCCATCTATAATCCTATATGTGGTATCTTTAATATTAAATTTAAATCCCATTTTATTTCATTGAAAGGTTATATACTAAAGAATAAATCATTATGAATATTAATACTGATTTTAATACACTACAATTATCATTGCTACATACATTTTCATAAGTCTAAACTGTCAAGATTTCCAAAGGAGAGACAAAAAACCCATATGTTGGTTGTACTGAACCCACCAATGTATAGGAAGGGACTCTCTGAGATGCAAGTTAAAGATGTTTATAGCAGAGGGAGGAAGGGCAACCATTACATCACCTACTTTCTTTTCTTGCTAAAGCAGCATTGCTCCCCCTGGTGTAATTTCTAGTGCTCTTTATTTCTGGTCCAGTTTTACATGACTTAGGCAGTAAGGCTGGTGCAACTTCCCTAGAGAGATAATTTCCTACAGTTTAATAGGCTTCTTTATTAGGATGTTTTCCCCTGTTGATCAGCCATTGTATATATTCATTACATAATTTCCTTCCACTACGTATGGTCATTATCTAAGAGGAAAATGTGCAAAGTTCTAATTCATAATGTTTAGGATAAAAAGTAATAAACTACTATTATTAGTAGTAGAAGTATTATCATTAGGAAATAATCTAAATGAATTCAATGGGCTTGACTTTACATTAGTACTCTGTACTAATACGTGTTTTCATAAATATACAGTGGTGGGAGAACATTAAATATTATGATTCCAAAAAAAATTGTATTTTCCTACAGAGTAAGGTTATGAGAATGAAGTTGAATACCTCAAAGAAGAAATAAAATGTTACTGGATACAAATGTGTCAATAACATATGCTGAGGAAAAATCAACTTAATTGCATAGGGAGATATAATTCTTCATCATTTCATTTTATTCAATTATTTGAATAATTGAATAAAATAAAACTACTTCCATTTTTCCTGACTAATCAGTATTCTTTTGAAATTTGTTTGTTAACTGACTCCTTTGAGCAGAACAGAATTAGAATTATGGATTTATGGCACATGGTGAACCACAATCAAAGGTATGACCACAAATCAGCAAGTTTTCCATTTACTGCACTGCGTTTAAATATCAATCCAATAGCACATTGCCTGAAACACAAATAAGCATCTCCCTGTTCAGGAGAACATAAAGCTGACTATACAAATGATTTTGGTCAGTGAAAGAGTGGAGTACTAGATAAAGAAACAAAGATGTTAGACAGCAGGATCACGATTTATGATCAGTGTAAGTACTTTGAATAATGGGATGGTTCACCTTTTCAAGTGCTTTAGAGGCACTGCAATGTGATAAAAGGATATTAAGAACACATATCCAAGTTGATATAGAATCTCAGAGGAAACAAGATTTTTTTTTTATAGCCGCACAACTTCTATTACAAACTATATTATGGTACATGTTACGTAGCTGTGCCTTTTGTAAATATCTAGGTATTAACATTAAAAATTTTATTTTATTTATCTTATATTTCAGTGTTTTGACATTAAATTTTTAATGTATATCAGTGAATTTTACAAAAGCACATTGTATCAATAACCATAATTGCAGTCGTTATTTTCATGGTTGGAAGGCAGGTTCTGACAGTTTCTTAATCAACTTTGTAAACCTCTGCCACATACTTAGTAAGAAATTATCCTTTGAACTGTTTTATCCTAGGGCTATGCTCCAAATTATAATTACATCACTCAAAACTGTCCTTTAATTTGCAGCTGCATAGTAATTTTCATCAGGAGGGCCTATAGATGATACAATAGAAACGTGAATCTAAGTTTTCCAAAAATTTTATAAAAAACGAGTTAAAGAATAAGGTGTTCTTGTTTGAAGTAAGTAGTTAAGGTTAACAACTTTGACCTCTCATCAAAATCTGCTGAACAATTTCAAAACAGTATAGGCAAGGTAAAATTGTCAAGATGCTAAATTTGAGCTAACACCAGCCTTCTAAACATATTTTACCAAAGGTCTTGGGAAACCAACATCCCATAGTAAATATCAAGATGACCAACTCTTCCAGTTTGGAAGACTAACCTGGTGGGGGATGTGCAAAGAAAGAAATGAGGGAGGACTTCTCCAAGTATAAGCCTCTCCAACTCCTTCAGTTACAGGCTCTTCATGGATGGATTATCAACTAAATTTTGTATCTTCTTAGATATTAATAATATGGTTTGAAATGTCACCAAGTAAACAAAAAAAAAAACAATTTCTGGAGAGTCCCTGTCTTCACACATTTTAGCACTTAAGGGATTGAATGTTACCCTAAACAACATATTATTTACAATGTCTTATTCTAGATGAGACACAGAATTAAATCATGTATGTTTTATCAAATACTTTCACAAGCATCATATTGTTTGATTTTTACCACACTGTTGACAATTTAGTCAGTTTGTCAGTCAACGTGTACTTACTGAACACTTACTCTTTACCTGGTGACATGCTAGGTCTGAGACCTTCACTGATAAACAAAACATGATTTCATGGAGTTTAGGGTCTAGTTGGAAAAATGTGCAACAGAGAAATAATTATAGGCATTTAAATGATATCAAGCTTGCAAGATGCTGCAAAAAAGAAGAAAGAACACAGCAAATGAAGGAAATAAAGTTCAACCATATTTCCTTATTTCCCCAAGGAAATATAACCAAGAAAGTCTTGATCCAGAGCTCAAACTTAAGCATACATATTTAGTCTCCCATATATATTACATAACACCTAGAGTTTCTGACACCATCTCACAGTGGTATGCCCTCATGCCAAGGGTGAAACATCAACCAATCAGGGGATCAAGGGAAAATCAATCAGACACTTTTTTCAGTCTCTTCCTACTGCTGCCACCACAATCATAATACCTATTTTTTAAAAAAACAAAAAACTGTATGTTGCTAATATATTATGGTTCTATTTGAAAACAGTACCAATTTCTCAACACATCTTGTTATATTTAGGAATTATGTAGAAGAAAAACTTTCCTGAGCCACAGACACTTAAATTTTGTGAAAACCGGTGCTATTCATTTCACATCCCCTGTAGTTGCTTCCAGTGCTTCTAAGAGGTACTTGGTGAATTGTAGGCATTTCAATACAACTGAGTGAAGGAAAGAATAAATTAGATTGTCAGAAGGAAAAACATAAGACAAAAGATTGTTTGCCAAGAGAATACCTTCAAGATGGCAGAGGAGTAAGACACGGAGATCACCTTCCTCTCCACAAATACATCAGAAATACATCTACATGTGGAACAACTCCTACAGAACACCTACTGAGTGCTGGGAGAAGACCTCAGACCTCCCAAAAGGCAAGAAACTCCCCACATACCTGGATACGGCAAAAGAAAAAAGAATAAACAGAGACAAAACAATAGGGACGGGACCTGCACCAGTGGGAGGGAGCTGTGAAGGAGGAAAGGTTTCCAGACACTACGAAGCCCCTTCGCGGGCGGAGACTGTGGGTGGCGGAGGGGGAAAGCTTTGGAGCCGCAGAGGGGAGCGCAGCAACAGGGGTGCGGGGGGCAACCGCATGGAGGATCGGTGCCGACCGGCACTCACCAGTCCGAGAGGCTTGTCTGCTCACCCGCCGGGGCGGCAGGGCTGGGAGCTGAGGCTCGGGCTTCGGAGGTCGGATCCCAGGGAGAGGACTGGGGTTGGCGGCATGAACACAGCCTGAAGGGGCTAGTGCACCACAGCTAGCTCGGAGGGAGTCTGGAAAAAAGTCTGGACCTGGCTAAGAGGCAAGAGACCATTGTTTCGGGGTGCATGAGGAGGGGGAATTCAGAGCACCACCTAAACGAGCTCCAGATACAGGTGTGAGCTCTGGCTATCAGCGCAGACCCAAGAGACGGGCATGAAATGCTAAGGCTGCTGCTGCCGCCACCAAGAAGCCTGTGTGCGAGCACAGGTCACCATCCACAGCTCCTCTCCCAGGAGGCTGTGCAGCCTGCCACTGCCAGGGTCCCGAGATCCAGGGACAACTTCCCTGGAAGAACACATGTCGTGACTCAGGCTGTTGCAACGTCATGCTTGCCTCTGCCTCTGCAGGCTTGTCCCACATTCCATACCCCTCCCTCCCCCTGGCCTGAGTGAGCCAGATCCCCCTAATCAGCTGCTATTTTAACCCTGTCCTGTCTGAGTGGGGAAGAGACGCCGTCAGGCGACCTACCCTCAGAGGCAGGGCTAAATCCAAAACTGAACCCCAGGAGCTGTGCGAACAAAGAGAAAGGGAAATCTCTCCATGCAGCCTCAATCAAATTGATGTACCCTGCATCTGTGGAATATGTGAATAGACAACGAATCACCCCAAAATTGAGGCAGTGGACGTTGGGAGCAATTTGAGACTTGGGGTTGGCTTTCTGCATCTAATTTGTTTCAGGTCTTATGTTTACCTTTTAGTATTTAGAGCTTATTATCATTGGTAGATCTGTGTATTAATTTGGTTGCTCTCTTCCTTTATTTATATATATATATATATTTTTTTCCTTTTTCTCCGTTTGTGAGTATGTATGTGTATACTTCTTTGTGTGAGTTGTCTGTAAAGCTTTGCTTTTAACATTTGTCCCAGGGTTCTGTCTGTACTTTTTTTTTTTAAGTATAGTTTCTAGCACTTGTTATCATTGGTGGATTTGTTTTTTTGGTTTCATTGCTCTCTTCTTTCTTTCTTTCATTTGTTTATTGTTAATTTTTTAATTTTAATAATATATTTTTTATTTTAATAACTTTATTTAACTTTATTTTTCTTTCTTTCTTTCTTTTTCTTTCTGCCTTTTCTTCTGAGCTGTGTGGCTGACAGGCTCTTGGTGCTCTGGCCGGGTGTCAGGTCTAAGCCGCTGAGATGGGAGAGCTGAGTTTAGGACATTGGTCCGCCAGAGACCTCTTGGCCCCACATAATATCAAATGGCGAAAGCTCTCTCAGAGATCTCTATCTCAACGGGAAGACCCAGCTGCATTCAAAGACCAGCAAGCTACAGTGCTGGACACCCTATGCCAAACAACTAGCAAGATGGGAACACAACCCCATCCATTAGCACAGAGGCTGCCAAAAATCAAAATAAGTTCACAGACACCGCAAAACACACCACCAAACATGGTCCTGCCCACCAGAAAGACAAGATCCAGCCTCATCCACCAGAACACAGGTGCCAGTCCCCTCAACCAGGAAGGCTACACAACCCACTGAACCAACCTTACCCACTGGGGACACACACCAAAAACAACGGGAACTATGAACCTGCAGTCTGCAAAAAGGAGACCCCAAACACAGTAAGTAAAGCAAAATGAAAAGGCAGAGAAATACACAGTAGCTGAAGGAGCAAGATAAAAACCCACCAAACCAAACAAATGAAGAGGAAATAGGCAGTCTACCTGAAAAAGAATTCAGAATAATGATAGTAAAGATGATCCAAAATCTTGGAAATACACGGAGAAAATACAACAAACATTTAACAAGGACCAAGAAGAACTAAAGAGCAAACAAACAATGATGAACAATACAATAAATAAAATTTAAAATTCTCTAAAAGGAATCAATAGCAGAATAACTGAGGCAGAAGAACTGATAAGTGACCAGGAAGATAAATTATTGGAAGTAAATACCACAGAGCAGAATAAAGAAAAAAGAATGAAAAGAATTGAGGACAGTCTCAGAGACCTCTGGGACAACATTATATGCACCAACATTTGAATTATAGGGGTCCCAGAAGACGAAGAGAAAAAAAAGGGACTGAGAAAATATCTGAAGAGATAATAGTTGAAAAATTCCCTAATACGGGAAAGGAAATAGTGAATCAAGTCAGGAAGCACAGAGAGTCCTACAGAGGATAAATCTAAGGAGAAACACTAAGACACATATGAATCAAACTATCGAAAACTAAACACAAAGAAAAAATATTAAAAGCAGCAAGGGTAAAGCAACAAATAACATACAAGGGAATCCCCATAAGGTTAACAGCTGATCTTTCAGCAGAAACTCTGTGAGCCAGAAGGGAGTGGCAGGCACACTTAAAGTGATGAAAGGGAAAAAGCTACAACCAAGATTACTGTACACAGCAAGGATCTCATTCAGATTCGACAGAAAAATTAAAACCTTTACAGACAAGCAAAAGCTAAGAGAATTCAGCACCACCAAACCAGCTTTACAACAAATGCTAAAGGAACTTCTCTAGGCCAGAAACAACAGAAGGAAAAGACTTACAATAACAAACCCACAACAATTAAGAAAATGGTAATAGAAACACACATATGGATAACTACCTTAAATATAAATGGATTAAATGTTCCAACCAAAAGACAGCCTGGCTAAATGGATACAAAAACAAGACCTGTATATATGCTATCAACAAGAGACCCACGTCAGACCTAGGGATACACACAGACTGAAAGTGAGGAGATGGAAAAAGATATTTCATGCAAAAAGGAAATCAAAAGAAAGGTGGAGTAGCAATTCTCATATCAAACAAAATAGACTTTAAAACAAAGACTATTACAAGAGACAAAGAAGGACATTACATAATGATCAAGGGATCAATCCAAGAAGAAGATATAACAATTGTAAATATTTATGCACCCAATACAGGAGCACCTCAAAACATAAGGCAAATGCTAACAGCCATAAAAGGGGAAATAGTAACACAATCATAGTAGGGGACTTAACACTCCACGTTCACCAATGGACAGATCATCCAAAATGAAAATAAATAAGGAAACGCAAGCTTTAAATGATACATTAAACAAGATGAACTTAATTGATATTTATAGGACATTCCATCCAAAACCAACAGAATATATTTTCTTCTCAAGTGCTCATGGAACATTCTCCAGGATAGATCATATTTCGTGTCACCAATGAAGCCTTGGTAAATTAAAGAAAATTGAAATCTTATGAAGTATCTTTTCCAACCACAACACTATGAGACTACATATCAACTACAGGAAAAAATCTGTGAAAAATACAAACACATGGAGGCTAAACAATACAGTACTAAATAACGAAGATATCACTGAAGAAATCAAAGAGGAAATCAAAAAATACGTAGAAACAAATGACAATGAATACATGACAACCCAAAACCTATGGGATGCAGCAAAAGCAGTTCTGAGAGGGAAGTTTATAGCAATACAATCCTACCTTAAGAAACAAGAAACATCTCAAATAAACAACCTAACCTTACACCTAAAGCAATTAGAGAAAGAAGAACAAAAAAACCCCAAAGTTAGCAGAAGGAAAGAAATCATAAAGATCAGATCAGAAATAAAGGATAAATAAATGAAGGAAACAATAGCTAAGATCAAGAAACTAAAAGCTGGTTCTTTGAGAAGATAAACAAAATAGATAAACCATTTGCCAGACTCATTAAGAAAAAAAGGGAGAAGACTCAAATCAATAGAATTAGAAGTTAAAAAGGAGAAGTAGCAACTGACACTGTAGAAATACAAAGGATCATGAGAGATTACTACAAGCAGCTATAAGAGAGTAAAATGGACAACCTGGAAGAAATGAATAATTTCTTAGAAAAGCACAACCTCCCAAGACTGAACCAGGAAGAAATAGAAAATATAAACAGACCAATCACAAGCAATGAAATTGAAACTGTGATTAAAAATCTTCCAACAAACAAAAGCCCAGGACCAGATGGCTTCACAAGCGAATTCTATCAAACATTTAGAGAAGAGCTAACACCTATCTTTCTCAAACTCCTCCAAAATATAGCAGAGGGAGGAACACTCCCAAACTCATTCTACGAGGCCACCATCACCCTGATACCAAAACCAAACCAATGTCACGAAGAAAGAAAACGATAGGCCAATATTACTAATGAACACAAATGCAAAAATCCTCAACAAAATACTAGTAAACAGAATCCAACAGCACATTAAAAGGATCATACACCATGATCAAGTGGGGTTTATCCCAGGAATGCAAGGATTCTTCAATAGACACAAATCAATCATTGTGATAAACCATATTAACAAACTGAAGGAGAAAACCATATGATCATCTCAATAGACGCAGAAAAAGCTTTCGACAAAATTCAACACCCATTTATGATAAAAACTCACCAGAAAGTAGGCAAAGAGGGAACTTACCTCAACATAATAAAGGCCATATATGACAAACCCACTGCCAACATCATTCTAAATGGTGAAAAACTGAAACCATCTCCACTAAGATCAGGAAGAAGACAAGGTTGACCACTCTCACCACTATTATTCAACATAGTTTTGGAAGTTTTAGCCACAGCAAGCAGAGAAGAAAAAGAGATAAAAGGAATCCAAATCGGAAAAGAAGAAGTAAAACTTTCACTGTTTGCAGATAACGTGATACCATACATAGAGAATCCCAAAGATGCTACCAGAAAACTACTACAGCTAATCAATGAATTTGGTAAAGTAGCAGTATATAAAATTAATGCACAGAAATCTCTTGCATTTCTATACACTAATGATGAAAAATCTGAAAGAGAAATTAAGGAAACACTCCCATTTACCATTGCAACAAAAAGAATAAAATACCTAGGAATAAACCTACCTAAGGAGACAAGAGACCTGTATACAGAAAACTGTAAGACACTGTTGAAAAAAATTAAACATGATATAAACAGATGAAGAGATATACCATGTTCTTGGATTGTAAGAACCAACAATGTGAACATGACTATACTACCCAAAGCAATCTACAGATTCCATGCAATCCCTATCAAACTACCAATGGCATTTTTCACAGAACCACAACAAAAAATTTCACAATTTGTATGGAAACACAAAAGACCCAAATAGACAAAGCATTCTTGAGAAAGAAAAACGGAGCTGGAGGAATCAGGCTCCTCGATTTCAGACCATACTACAAAGCTACAGTAATCAGGACAGTATGGTACTGGCACAAAAAAAGAAATATAGATCAATGGAACAGAATAGAAAGCACAGCAATAAACCCACACTCATATGGTTACCTTATCTTTGATAAAGAAGGCAACAATATACAGTGGAGAAAAGACAGCCTCATCAATAAGTGGTGCTCGGAAAACTGGACAGCTACATGTAAAATGATGAAATTAGAACACTTCCTAACACCATAGACAAAAATAAACTCAAATTGGATTAAAGACCTAAATGTAAGGCCAGACACTATAAAACTCTTAGAGGAAAACACAGGCAGAACACTCTATGACATAAATCACAACAAGATCCTTTTTGACCCACCTCCTAGAGAAATGGAGATTTAAACAAACAAATGGGACCTAATGAAACTTAAAAGCTTTTGCACAGCAAAGGAAACCATAAGACGAAAAGACAACCCTCAGAATGGGAGAAAGTATTTGCAAGTGAAGCGACTGACAAAGGATTAATCTCCAAAATATGCAGGCAGCTCATGCAGCTCAATATCAAAAAAAAACAAACAACCCCATCCAAAAATGGGCAGAAGACCTAAACAGACATTTCTCCAATGAAGATATACAGATTTCCAAGAAACACATGAAAGGATGATAAACATCACTAATAACTAAAGAAATGCAAATCAGAACTACAATGAGGTACCACCCTCACACTGGTCAGAATGGCCATCATCAAAAAATCTACTAACAATAAATGCTGGAGAGGGGGAAAAGAGAACCCTGTCGCACTGCTGGTAGGAATGTAAATTGATACAACCACTATGGAGAACAGTGTGGAGGTGCCTTAAAAAGCTAAAAATAGAACTACCATATGACCCAGTAATTCCACTACTGGGCATATACCCTGAGAAAACCATAATTCAAGAAGAGTCATGTACCACAATGTTCATTGCAGCACTATTTACAATAGCCACGATATGGAAGCAACCTAAGTGTCCATCAACAGATGAATGGATAAAGAAGATGTGGCACATATATACAATGGAGTATTACTCAGCCATAAAAAGAAACAAAATTGAGTTATTTGTAGTGAGGTGGATGGACCTAGAGACTGTCATACAGAGTGAAGTAAATCAGAAAGAGAAAAACAAATACCTTATGCTAACACATATATATGGAATCTAAGGGGAAAAAAATGGTTCTGAAGAACCTAGGGGCAGGACAGAAATAAAGGTAGACATAGAGAATGGACTTGAGGACATGGGGAAGGGGAAGTTGGGACGATGTGAGAGAGTGGCATGGACATATATACACTACCAAATATAAAATATATAGCTAGTGGGAAGCAGCCACATAGCACAGGGAGATCAGCTCGGTGCTTTGCGTCCACCTAGAGGGGTGGGATAGGGAGGGTGGGAGGGAGCCACAAGAGGAAGGAGACATGGGGATATAAGTATATGTATAGCTGATTCACTTTGTTATACAGCAGAAGCTAACACAACATTGTAAAGCAGTTATACTCCAATAAAGATGTTAAAAAAAAAATGAAAAAGGCAATAGGAAAAAGAACTCTATGTATGTGAATTTACATAAACTAGTAAAAGTCATGAATTCAAATGGTCTAGACTCTTCCAAAGAATATGTAAGTGCATATAGGGAGACGTTACTAGCTAACAACTATTTAGAGGTTTTCACATGTCAGGTCTGTTGTGGAGCAAAATGATTAGGTCATTTTTAGTTTCCTTAGAAATGAACAAAACAGCAACAACAAAGCAAAGGAGGTACATACTGCTCCCATTTTACAGATTGGATCAGGCAAGATCACATAGCAATGGAGTGGGACCATTGTTACTTACACCCACGTATTTCTAATCCATGAAACACAGATCTTCTGATGTGTTGAAAACATGAAAACACAGATCTTCTGATGTGTTGCATTCCTTTATGCAAAGTGCAGTAGAATCTACCTCTCTGTGACAGAAGAAAATATACACTCAGTGGCCTTGTAGACTTGGGTACTACCAAAATTAGGCTATAGATCCCGCCTAAAGCCAGCCATAATGCATTCACAGAGCTTGTCCGCCAGACTCTGCTTCCTGATACACTGACAGATGAGTCTGAGCTCCAGAAAGCTGTTTCCCCTGGATGCAATGTTAAATGGAAAACAGGGTGTTTGTACCATAGAGAATAAGTAAAACTCTGTAATGGCTCCTTGTACCCCCTCTGGTGAATACACCTCTCTTTGAAGGCCACTGCTATTAAATTCAATGTGCATGGTGTTCCTGAAATTATCAAGCTAATTAATGTCAACCAATGCCATGTACGTAGGCTGCCCTGAGGAATCTCCTTCACTTTCAAAAAAGATCTAAAATAGGGTTTTTTGATAATCATCCATACATTATTTAACAAATACAAATTAACAACTTATACATACCTTCTGCCAGGCATTGTTTTGGGAAATGGGGATGAAGCAACAAAATAATGTCCTTTCCCTGATAGGGTTTATATTTGAGTGGAAAAAGAGAAGACTGGTAGGGAATGAGACTGAAGAAACAGCAAAGGGCCGTAGTAAAAATTTGGATTTCACCAGAACTGTGATGGAAAGCCATTGGAAGTTTTTAGGCAGGGACGTGGTCAAATGTGGCATGTGTTTTAAAGGGATCCTTCTGACTGTAATGTGGTAAACAGATACCTTACCCCTCCATGTTCATGTGGCTGAGTTGACTCTATTGGCCCTAGATAAACAGCCGCTTAATTGCTCTCAAGAACCCTTCGGTACTGTCATTCTATTACTGCATGCTATGTGAACAAAGCGTCAACATCATTACCCTTATACTGCAGTCCCTAAGAACCTGACATATACCAGCATTAAACAGGCACTGATATTTGGGGACTCTATTCTCAAGAAAGATAGGGGTAGTTTAGTCCAGAGCCTATTTGCAATTCTAACAAGATAGGTTATCTATTTTGTGATATTGCAGAAGATTTCAAGCAGTAATTTTGCAGAGATGTACCATTGAAGCAAGCATGATAAATCTGAATCGAAAGATAAGGAATTTTTGGTTTTAATTTTTTGCATAACTTAAAGGGCTTCTTCACTTCCTGTATTATATGCCATCATATTCCCTGTTCTTAGAATAATGACTGGTACGATGTAGATGTTCAATAAATATTTTTTTTTTAAAAAAAGAAAGACTGTTTGTCAATTGGAAAAGAAAGAAGAAAAGGTTTGAGCAAACTGGTTATGCAAACCTCTAGTGACTCATTAGTATAATGCCTATGTATGTTGATGCTGTTAAGGAGAAGGATTTTGACCTTTTCTTTACTCCACATCAGAATAATCTGTTATCTTTATATAGTCTTACAATTACTGCATGTTTAACCTATCTGCAGAGGGAATGTTACAGCTAAATAGCAAGGCCCAGCAATAAGTTTAAACAGTCCCAGAGAGGCAGAATTTTGTGATAAGCAGGAAAGTTTTTATGCCACTTATGTCAAAGTGGAAAAGATAAGAAGGATGCAATGAAGCAGCTTACCTGGTGGTGCAGTGGTTAAGAATACGCCTGCCAATGCAGGGGACACAGGTTCGAGCCCTGGTCCGAGAAGATCCCATGGGCCATGGAACAACTAAGCCCGTGAGCCGCAACTACTGAGCCTGCACTCTAGAGCCCGGGAGCCACAACTGCTGAGCCCACATGCCACAACTACTGAAGCCCTCACGCCTAGAGCCCGTGATCCACAACAACAGAAGCCACCGCAAGGAGAAGCCCACGCACTGCAATGAAAGAGTAGACCCCACTCACCACAACTAGAGAAAGCCCGCAGGCAGCAACGAAGACACAGTGCAGACAAAAATAAATAATTAATTTTAAAAAAACAAAGAAGGATGCGATGAAGAAACGAAGATATGAACCCAGTACATTTGAATAATTGAGGAGAATCTTTTAAGTTATGCTTTGCTAGGCTTATTTGTTATTATTATTTATATTAAAAACCCATTAAGTCCCACCATTTATTACAATAGCTATAGGCTACCACAAGGCATTTCAAGAGCTCAAAGAGAAATTCATACTGATAATTTATGAGAATTACAGGCCATATTACTCCAAGAGGAGTGATAAGATTTTCAGAAATGAAATATATGGAAATTTCTGGAAATATGATCATATCTTGTTTGAAGAAAAATAAAAAAGACTGTTTCAAATAAAAATGAAACTGATGAACTTCAGAATAAATCTTAAGCCTAGTGAGCTATTCACCTCCCTACAAGGCGGGGCTTCATAAAGCTCTCACAAAAAACTCTTTTCATGGGAATATTGAATAATATTAAAATCATTTCTGTGGCAGACAGAATTCTAAGAATGACTGCCAATGACCCTTGCCCTCCCAGTTGAGTGTGGTGGAATCTGTGAAGGATGAAATAGTACTTCCATGATTACATTACATTACATATAGCAAAAGGGAAATAATCTGTATGGGCTCAGTCTAACCACATGAGCACATAAATAGGAATTGTCTCTGCCTAGTGGCAGAAAGAGCAGTTAGAGAAAATCTGAAGCAAGCAGAAGAATTTTACAGGTTCCTGTTGCCTTGAACTTGGAGGGGGCCACATGCAAGAATCAGAGATCAGACACCAGGAGCTGATTCCCTGCTGACAGCAATTGAAACAATGGGATGTGCACACATACACACTCACATATTCATACCCATACAAACAAGGAATTTTCCCGGGTAATTCAGCTCCAAATTTGAATCACGTAAAGAGGAGGCTTCTCCAGAGGTCTAGGAAATCTTATTTGGTATTAAATAAATAAATATGCTGTATTATAATATCAAGAGTTACATTATATTAAATGTAAATATTCTATATTATAAACAGACATGCTGTAATATCTAGAAAACACCTTTAGACATAGGCATTATTTATTAAATCTGCCTTTTCCTGCTTTCTTTTATGATTATTTCCTCCTAGACTACAATTAATAGAAGTATAACATATGCCTTTTATTAGCCATATCCAGTTAGTATCATCATAGAATAACTTCTTATTTTATTCCCACTAATGTGACATGGAACTGACCTCTCACTCTTTTGTATTCAAATGATAGTCTCAGAAAACAAGCACTCCAAGAAAAACAAGAGGAATACTTACTTATATTCATATTGCATTTTACAAATTCTAAAGAACTTTACCCCAAATCCATTTTGCAATTAGAAGGGATATAATTAAATTAGCAAAACACTTTTACATACATTTCATTTACGATTGAAATAGTCTTATGTAATAAGTTGTTTGTACTTCCATTTTGCAGAAGAAAGCAAACTGAAAAACATTGAAAACTTATTATTTTTATGAGTCACACATTAGAATATTGGAGAAATGGGATTAAGGCATAAAATATTACCCCTACTCTGAAGTATATCACAATTTAAAAGCTATCAAGTTGTCGGCAATGTTGGCTATTCTAGCCATGTGCTTCCACCTACTAATCCTCTAATAACTGAAATATCAAACAGTGTCTTCCTCTGTGTGAGTATTGTTTAAAAAAAAACAGCTTTGTGGTGATGCCTTTAATATTTTTGGCTTCGTATCATGAATAATTGACTAAGTCTCACATCCTACAACTGGTTGCATTGACAAAGAATACAATAGATGCGATCATATTATTTAACTGTTAATATTTTATGTGGTATATATAATTGTGGTATTATTATATTTTGGCATAAACTTGATATTACATGTGATTATATATGTATATATAACATACTCAATTACTACTCACTCATTGAACTGTAAAACTAATTCGTAAATTTTATATTTTTTTCATTATTTCAAGGTGAGAAATGGTTAATACCTGAAATACTCCCCTGACACGACCCACTAAGGTTAATGTAAGAGTGAAAGACATTACATTGCAGAAGACAAAATTTCAGACTCAAATTCTACTCTGGGCTTTGAATCTCAATAAATGTGTGAATATATTGGCAAAATGGAAATAATAATAGTACCTACCACAAATCCTTAGTTACAATGATTCAAAAAGATGGTCCTAATAAAGTATTTGGCACACTGTAAAAGTGGTATTAAGATTCGTTTTTCCTTTGATTATTATTATTGGTGGTGCTGGTGGTGGTTCTTATAAATTCCATCTATGCCTGCCTTGTCAACTATTTTTAGTTCATAATTTTTATTCTTATGTAAAATTTTTTAAAAGCTTCACAGAAAACATGTGACAAATACAAGCTAGTTTTATCAGAGTTTAATCACAGAAACTAAACCACCAGTGTGTAGGTAAACACACACACAGGCACATACACATTTCTTGCAGAGATTTTATTTGCCTTTATGCAACTGTGGGAACTTATAAGCAGTCTATGTATTGCTGTTGTCTCTGAATCTGATGCTGGAGCCTGAAGGCCACGCAGCAGGCCATTGGGAAGAGTATATGTGGCTGTAAAGTAAGGGAGAACAGGGACAACATGGAATCTACTAGTGTGAGTTAGAACCTAAAGTTAGGATAGATTGAAACCTCTGTCAGTTCTAGCTGTCCCTGACCTTAACATATGTGTGTTTGTAAAAGAAAACAAAATCAAAAAACCAAAAAGCAAAAAGACTGGCACCTTTCATCGGAGGGCAACAGACACACTGTGTTGAGGAGTCAAAGAAACACCAAAAACAAGGTGACCCAGCAGATAAGTAACAAGTTATGAGCCAGAGTGGCTGCTGCTTCCCTTCATCCCCCAGAATCTCACACAAAAATATTTTTTTTAATCCAACAAACTGAGAAACATACATGGAAGAGAGTTCAGTGAAATATAGTTCAACTAAGTCAAGTTGACACATTTCAAAGCCACCACACTAATAAAGAGTTGAGTGATAACAACAAACGTAAGTAGTGATAAAATGATGGCTATATGTCATTATATATTTATTATGTACAACACCAAGAGTGAGCCCTAAGGTAAACTATGAACTTTGAGTGATTATGATGTGTCAGTGTAAGTTCATCCTTGGTTAAAAATGTACCATTCTGGTGCTCAATGTTGATAATGGGGGAGGCTATGCAAATATGGGGCTGGGGATTTATGGGGAATCTCTGTACCTCCCTATCAATTTTGTTGTAAATCTAAAACTGCTCGAAAAATTAAGCCTTAAAACAAAAGAATGAAAAGTAGTGATAAGACATCTCTTAGAGTCTTAGAAAAAAAATAAATTCCCTTTCCTAAAAGCTGAAAGTCAATTAACTCACACAGTGTGGGTGGGGCAGTTACAGATCAATTAATTCTGTGTGTCACCAAGATCAGCTCATGTATGTTTGCTTGTTATTCCCCCCCAGAAGTGAGATGAATGGAAAAAAACAATGTCTAATATTTTCAGAGTATGATTTCATATTTTAAACGCTAATATTATTAAAGTGATTCTATTACCAGCAAATTTACACATAGGCAGCAGCCCACCACACAACATCTCACACACAGAAATAAATGAATAAATACATTCTCTGGGAGGTAGATTATTGGAGAGCTTAACTTTCTGCAATATTTTAAAGTTTTAATTAACATATATCCTTTCATAATAAAGAAAAAAGAGCCTTTAACACTAATTTGAAAAGATACATGCACCCTAATGTTCACAGCAGCACTATTTACAATGGCTGCGATGTGGAAGCAACCTAAGTGCCCATCAACAGATGAATGGATAAAGAAAATGTAGTATATGGATGACCCAGAGAACATCATGCTTAGTGAAATAAGTCAGAAAGAGAAAGACAAATACTCTATCTTAACACTTACATGGGGAACATAAAAAATAAAACAAATGGAAGTATATAACAACAACAACAACAAAAAGATCCTTTAAAAAAAGAGAGAACCTTACATAATTCTGACACTTCTCATCAGTTGATCATTGAGATCATTGAGAAATACTGTTCTAAGGGCCTTTGGCCTAAGGGCTTTTGGCTCAGTAGTAAATAAAAACTTCACTTTAAAAAATCCTTATCTGTGAGAAACACTTCCAGAATTAACTCTTTTAACAGCCACTTAGTGATTTAGGTAAGAACTTTCTCTAGATAAATGTACCTATTTGAGAGGAAAAAAAAATTGGATTTGAGAAGCCATGCATAACCATAGCCTTTTAGTTTTTTTAATCAATCATATTATCACTGCATAATTTTTAATCAGGTGCTTCGAAAGGACATGAGCTGTTTCGTCATCTGATTTTTTTCTCCTCTTCTTTTATAAATTTTATAATCCCTCTCTTTCTGTCTCTAATCACATACATTATTCTTTGTAGCATGGAAGGTCACATCTTAAGGACTGAGCTGTTGCTCCATTTTAAATAGATTCAATTCTCAATCAGAAAATGCATTAATTGATCCATTGGTCTTCTGCACCAAAGAAGACAACAGAAAACAGAGAATGGGAAAAACAAAAATAATGTGTAATGATTGATAGACTGTGAACATTTAGCCTGAAATGTGAGAAATTATATAAACTGGTATTTTCTTAGAATCAAATATTTTAGGTGCAAAGAGAAATGTAAAATATATGCTACATTTGTTATTTTTTGTTTTAAGTGAATCTAGTGAAATATATTAACATAATGAAAAATTACTTAAGGAACTTCCCTGGTAGCACAGTGGTTAAGAATCCACCCACCAATGCAGGGGACACGGGTTTGATCCCTGGTCTGGGAAGATCCCACGTGCCGTGGAGCAACTAAGCTCCATGCGCCACAACTACTGAGCCTGTGCTCTAGAGCCTGCAAGCCACAACTACTGAGCCCACATGCCACAACTACTAAAGCCCGCATGCCTAGATCCTGTGCTCCACAAGAGAAGCCACCACAACGAGAAGCCCATGCACCACAACAAAGAGTAGCCCCCGCTCGCCCCAACTAGAGAAAGCCTGCGCACAGCAATGAAGACCCAATGCAGCCAAAAAAAAAAAAGAATAAATAATTTTTAAAAAATTATTTATTGTAATCTTCAATTAGACATTATCTACTAATGGTTACTGAGTTTCTCTGTATGTGAATAAAAGGAGAATAATGTCTTTCCTTTCCCATATGCTAGAAAAAACAAACAACAATAACACCAAAACAGGTGTCAGTTGCAGCCTGAATGATTTACCCTCAGTATGTTAAATATCGAACTGAGATGTTAGAATGTCTTTCTCTTGAGTGCTTAAAAATCCATGATAAATTTAAATGACTTGAAAGATTTGTAAGTCTATGAGGATGAAAGAAGGACTAAAGACCTCTTAAGGTATCTTCTACAATCTCCTACCTTTGTAGAATCTATGATATATTAGGAAAACCGAAGCAGAGAAGAAGATTGATAGAGAGCAAGAGTACTGATTTTAAACTAGTAAGACTTCAACAGGCTACTCAACACTGTGCTGATAAATTCTTTTCAGTATTTGTAAGTCATCAAGGAATTCACAAGAAAGGAGACTCTGCATGTTCTTTGAGGCCTCCTGGTACAATACAAATAAATCTCTTGGATTTGGGAGCCCACGGTAAAAAGGACACTAAATACTTTGACTTTGAACCTAGAGCTTCTTCCCAAAGAAAGAGAAGCACGTGTGCAGAAACTATTATCTCCTAAGAGCTGTTCAGTAAATATCTGTCGAATAGAATAGAACAGAACAGAATAAAACCGTCATGAAGCATTTAAATGGCAGCGTATTTAGGAACAAGTAAAACTGTCCCTTCTTGGCTTTTTTAGTATTTCTTGCAGTTTCTACCAAGTGTGGAATATTATAATATACATACGAGGTACTACTAAGTATTTTTAAAATAACATCCATTAAATCAATAAAAGTGTACAAAGAGAAAAATACAAAAACAATATAAATCTAGTAAATGTACATTTAGGTATTTTAAAAATCTGAAAGAAATAACAAAAGTAAAACTTCAAGGCTATAAATTTGGTCCTTAGATGTTTAACATAGTTCCAACTGATTACAGATAGCTACTATTTTATTATTGAATTCAGTGACTCAATTTGCTAAAGTTCATCTTATATTAGGAAGGGATCAAGGGTAGTAAAATGATAGTAAATTTTATGAAAAAATTTTGATATAATTAATTTTAAAGAAAATTTAAAATAGGGACATATTATATAATTTGTTAAATATTTTAATACGATTATTTTTTAATAAAAGTAAACTTAATTGAAATTAAACAATTATATATTGTACCTACTCTTGGCAATTTACTCTAGCACGTTTTAAGGATTTGGGACCTTCTGGCTTAATGTGTTTAATCCTTCATTCACTCAGTAAAATAAGAATTATTCCTAGTAACTATAAAGGAAAAGAGACGAGTCCCGTATCACAAGGCTTGCATCTGAGAACTACAAAATCTTGGCACAAATGACTCCATCCAGTACTCCCCTGTCTCTGTCTGTCTGTCTGTCTCTCTCACACACACACACGCACACGCACACACACACACACACACACACACACAGTCTAAGAGACCAAACTCTAGCATGACATTTTCAGCTCAACATTGTAACCGTCGGATGACCCCAACATCCTTAATGATGAGAAAGCTCAGTGTTGCCAAAAATATTTACTGTTTGTTCCAGCCAAAACCTGTAGGTCCCTAACCTCCTTTTTCTTAGAACATTTACTTTAGAAAACGTGCTATTGCAAATCCTCTTTTTACCACTTTGAGATGTAAACCTTTTACAACCCAGAAATGTCACTCCCAAGTTGCTAAGAGCCACATCTTTGAAATGTAATCATCAAGAATGTCCTTCAATACTTTTCCTTAGTACATCCCAGCATTTTAAAAGGCTCTCACCTTTAATTTTAGCACAGCTGAGTTCAGTTCATGCTGGAGTCTCTCTCTCCTACTGCAGTAGTCCAAATAAAATCTGTCTAGCCACCCTTGACAAATGCCCAGCTCTGTTTCTCTTTGACAGTTTCTTGGCGCTGACTCAGATCTGGGTAGGAGTCACCAACAGACTCTGGAACA
Organism: Grampus griseus; assembly: GCF_964374135.1. NCBI lineage: Eukaryota > Metazoa > Chordata > Mammalia > Artiodactyla > Delphinidae > Grampus > Grampus griseus. Next base: position 10,104,481 of record NC_139017.1, on the reverse strand, counting down.
GAACAACTGCCTTTGTCTGCTTGCTCATTTGTGTGTGTGGTGGTAAATTCAACTCCTGTTCTAGTGTCCCAGACTGATGTCTATTGAAGCAACATGAGAACAGATTTTGATTCTAAAGTTTGTGAGTATATCCTAGAGGCTGAATTAGAAGCCCAGGCTTTCCTGTTTGTAAGGTGCAGGGACTGGGTTAGAGTCCCAGGCTTCTTTGTTTGCAAAGTGCCATTAGTTAAGAACATGGAAACTTCTTAGTCGACTAAAATTTCTCCTTCTTAAATTCTTGCATAGTATGTGCTTCACCACTACAGCCCTAATTCTATACACTTTCTTTCTTGCTGGAGAAACTTTACTAGAGTCTCTTTAGCTACAATAGCCCCTCTGGGGCTCCTGGAATATCTCCAAATTAGTCCACTTAAGAGGAGCCCTAGAGCAAAAGGGAACAAAACTCTTTATGGATAGTGGTCTGCTTACTTTACCTGGTATGAAGAGGCCAAAAAATGACCAAATAGATCAAAACTTAAACTGTCAAGGCTCTTAAACAATGCTTTCAGAAAAAAAAACATCTAACCCAATAAGTTCCCTGGTGTCCCTACCATGCCCAATACTCCCCTTTGAGCCTTCCCCTGCATCCCTCTCTTCCAGAATGTCCTCCACCAGCTGCAAGTCCAGCCCCTCAACTCCCTGTTAAGCGTAAGATTCACCAGGGGCCCCAGCTTCTGGAGGTGAAGCCCAGGGTTGAGCCAAAACCTGCTCTCAAGTAAGACAAAGGGTTAGAAAATCCTGAAAAATGTATTCAGCAACAAGTTCCAGAATTGTGGGCTTCTGCTGATCACAACAGTTGCTTAAATTTTAAGGGGAAAGGCCACTGAATCCAGGATTGCATGGCCCTCAAAAGGAGGGGAAAAAACTGAAGTCCCCACCACGTTACAAGATTATTGATTCCTCTCCAAGGATAGAAATGTCCAATGCTCTCAATTCCACTAAACTCACAAGGCAACGCGACTCTAGAAGTTGAAGGGCACTTCACCGCATTCCTCATCAACACCAGGGCATTACATTCTACCTGTAACACCACCTCATTTCCTGCCCCCCTTCCTTGGAGTCACAAAACTTTAGCAGTGAAGGATTTTGATAATTTACCTCATGATTTGCCTCTTTCTCAGTCTCTTAACATTTCTAAGGGATCTGTTAAAGCTCAGTACAACTTCCTTCTCAGTTATACTATCACAGGAGATCTATTAAGAAGGAATCTTCTCATGAACTGGAGTATCAGAGTTCATTGTGGTCCCCAAAGGACTCCTTCTGCAAGTTCCCAGCTCCTCCCAATATGTACATATCTCTAATAAGTACACCCTCTAGCCTGCATGTTTTCTAATTAGTTAGAGGCTTCTTCCCCTGCTAAAACACCTCAGCAACATCATTGCCAAAATTTTCCTAGAAGGAATCCTCTCTACCATCTCTACTGACAGAGGGTTGCATTTCACTGGCAAAATAGTACAGGAAATTGAAGAGGCCACATGCATTAGTCAGAACTCCACTGTCCTTACCATCCTCAGTCATCAGGCACCAGAGAAAGCAAAACTGGATGAACTGTTTGAAGAATTTAACTTACCATGGTCACAAGTATTAATGGCTCTAAGATCTTGACTCCTAACTCCTTGTAGACTATCCCTGTTTGAAATCATTGCAGGAAGACCCATGAGAATGCTCTACTCACCCTGGCAAATAGAGGACTCCAATCTAACTCCTACATACCTGATCAGGAATTAATTAAATACACAGTCATTTAATCAATAAGAAGTCAAGGTTGCCTTTCCCTTCAAACTCTCTGATCAACTCGTATATGATTCATAATTAGGAGATCTGGTATTTCAGAAATGCTACCACTGGAAAACTAAACTTGAACCCAGATGGAAAGAATCTTATACTGTTTTACTCATTGCTAACACTGCTGTCAAACTACAAGGTGCTCAACTTTGGATCCATTTTTCACAGCTAAAGAAATGCAAGAACTGTTCAGAGTGGAACAACACTACAACTGGAGTCCTCAAAGCAAGCCTCTGTCAAGAGTCTCCAGAAGCCAACTACAGCTAGAGGCAGATGGGCATCCAAAGAACTACAGATGATGTCACAGAGTAGGCAGCTTCTACCCAAGGTGACAGAACAAGATCACTCCAGATTCCCCTTCTTTGTCCCCTGTCTTTTCATTCTTGCCCCCTAAGCAGTCTCATACGAGTCCTGTATCCAGCACAATACTCTGTGTCCGTTGCTATGGCTCCTCCTTCTTGCCCTAAATATATCCCAGTCCTCCACCATGATCCCCATCTCTCACTCTGACCCATGTTTTCCTATTGGGACCACAATACCCTCCTTCTCTTAGCCCACCAGGAAGCCAATGAAACAAACCAAAGTAATTACTGGGTTTGCTCTCACCTCCACTCACAGCTGTAAAATTGGTATTCCCTTAAGAATTGCCCCATTTATGCTTTTATATGTAACTCTGTCAGGAAATATACACACCCAACCAGGTAAGTCTTCCTTTTTAAATGATACTAAATGATGACTTAAAGGCCCTCAAGACTGGGACTACAGTGTGGCCTCTTTAACCCAAGAATGTGGTGTTTTACTAGAAATCAGTCTAATGAATATAGTTACCCTGTGGGACACAGGAAATGCTCTAAGTCCTTATACCAAAGTGCATTCTATTTTCATAAAACTAGAACTTGTTGTAAAGGCCTAACTCCCTTTAGGGACACCATTCTCCTTCAATGCCCTTGTGACATCAACATCATTTATTCCATACAGTATACAGGCAAAAGACATTGCTAGTTAAATGGGACCAAAATACCAACCAGTCAGATGATGGTATGAGCCACCCTTTGAAGCCTACTCCCAACTAGCCCTTCAAAATTCTATTACAACCACTAAAAGTAGTAACCAGTACTATTATGCTCTTAAGAAATGTTATTTTATGCAGTCATAAAGCATACAAAGCACTTTCAGCCCACCAGACTGGCCCCTGATATGTGGCTTATGCTGTCCCTCAAACGGCTATCTAAGACAAACCTCCCAAAGGACAAGTTAGAAACATGAGAGATCATGGCACCTCTGGTCCTGACACGCCTGCACAAACCATTGCTAGATTAGAATAGTCTTAAATAGGTCCTGGAGAAAGCCACTCACTCAGGCCAAACTTACAGGGCATTGTGTTCTCCATATCTTATCCCTCCCCATCATTTTAGCCCTCTCCTGTTCTGGGAGATAGATTAGTTCCATTGGTCTGCCTCTGTCTGTTAAATGCATCATTGCCCCTGTAGAACAGCTGTGCCACTGCTAACATTACTAAGCCTCCATGGTTGCCCTCACCCAGCACTTTGACCCCTCCTGAACCTGAAAGCAATGTCTGGACCCTCCTCAAGCACCTCAACGTGATAATTAGTAATTGTTCTATGAAGAAGAGATCCACTCTTTCTCTTGAACAAAAATAGGGACTGAGAACCACAAACTCTTGGAACAAATGGCTCCACCTAACACTTTCTTTCTCTCTCTCTCTCTCTCACACACACACACACACACACACACACACACACACACACACAAGACTTGACCAAACTTTAGCATGACTACTATCAGCTCAAGGTCTTGTCTTGAGGTTGACACCACTCTTGTAAAATGCCTGCCTAAGAAAGTACGTCACTTCCAAAAGAATTTAGTGTTCGTTCCTTCCAAAGCCTGATTAAAGACTCTTGACCTCCGTTTTCCTAGAGCATTTACTTTAGAAAACTTGGCAACTGTAAATCCTTTTTCTGCCCATTTGAGATGCAAATCTTCTAAAACCCAGAAATGCTTTTCTCAAGGACCCAGGAGCCATCCCTTTCAAATGCAATCATCAAGAAGGATAGAGCCCCCATGTCCCAGTCTCTGTGGGAGAGTAGGACGCTAACTTCAATAAGTGTCAATTAGCAAACACAGATGGCATAATCACATTGGCCAACCACACCCTTCCCCCTCCACTCCTCTCCCCTACCCCTAGTCCTTCAGTACTTCTCCTTTAGCACACTCCAGCATTAAAAAAGCATCCCACCTTTTGTTTCCGTGGAGTTGAACTCAGTCTTAGTTTATACTAGAGTCTCTCCCTCCTACTGCCATAGTCAAAATGTCTTGTCACCTTAGTTAAGTGTTTGGCTCTGTTTCTTTTTGACACATTTCATAGGAGCAAACAGACATTCACCAAATAAACAGACACATAATGCAATGACTAGAAGTGGTAAATAATGTTGATCATGAAAATAACACAGTGCTATGGTAGAGGATAAGCAGTGCTTTTGTTTTGTTGGGTTGACTGAAGAGGTCATACATGAGTTGAAACATTAAAAATGAGAAAAATCTTACAAAGGGATAGATGAATATTTTTCCAGGCAGAGAAACATAAACTGAAAAATACAAGGGGTAAGAAAGAGGCTTGAATGTGGTAGGAATGACAGATAACTGTGCATCGACTATAGTCAGAAAAGAGGTAGAGTGAAGCTGGACATGTAAAGTGGGAAGTAGGTCATGCAATACCTTCTTAGTCACTGAAAGAGTTTGTATTTTATGGCAAATGCTTTGGAAACTATTGAAGGAAAGAAGTGAATAGATAATAAATCATTTAATTTTCAAATTTTCACAGTAAGTTCTGTACACAAAATAGATAGGGGGAGAGAAAATATGTAAGCAAGAAGAGTTACTTGGTTAATGGGGCTGTCTAGGTGAGCAGAAAAATGGTAGTTAAGAATAGATAGTTTTAAGATATATTTTTTGTCCAAGAGCCATTGACTGGATGTTGAGAATAAAGAAGAAGACATTTCAGATATTTCTCAAGTTTCTAACTTCAATAACTGGAGACCATTTTCCAGTTGTTGAGACTTAGAAAAATATTAGACTTTACAGGACAGAAAATAAAGATTTTGATTTTGGATGGGCTAAGTTTAGAAGTCTGTGAGCTATCCAAGTGGAAATATCAAAATCTCAGTGAAAATATCTTGGCTGTAGCTATACATGTGAAAGTCTATGGATGGTATTTCAGTGAATGAGATCACGCTCAAGTGATGACAGAAGAAAAAAATAGAAAATACCTATAATCTGAGAATCTGTATCATTTAGAGACAGGAGAGGCCAGGAAAGCCTAAGAATGGAGGTCAGTAAAACAAGAGGGATACCTGAAGAGAAAACTACCACAAAGGCCAGGGGGAGATTTTTAAGAGTGAGGGTAAAATCAATTCTGTCAAACACTACTAACTAGTCAAATACAACAAAAATTTTTTAAAAACGCACATTGGATTTGATTAAAGTAGAAATAATGGATGACCTTGACCAAAGCAGTTTCGCTGGAGTTGTGCAATCTCCACAGACAGCAATAATTTGGAGAATAATTGGGGAGTGGGTTATAGCAATATGTCAGACCAGACTACTGTAACTGAAAACCTCACATGACAAATATCTAGGAACACTACATAGTTGTTACTTTTTAAAAACATATACAGCAGTTGCAGCAAGAAAAATAAAAATATCAGAAAAAAAGAAATAGTACTGAATACTGGAGAGGTGAATTCATGAGACACAAAGTGGAGGAGAGAGGAAAGGGACCATTTTAGTAACTAGAGGGCTGCCTTTTAATGTTATATGGAAACAAGTCTGGCACTTTTCTTACAGACATGTTTATAGAGCCCTTCTTTATCTCCCCTAATTCCCTTTTCTCTTTTTATGTTTCACACTCAGGAGGAGCTTGGGTGAATTCTGAATATTTTTCAGAGCTCTGAGGTATCACCCTAGTTCACACGTTTATTATTTATGGCATCATCCGTGGTGACTGCCTCCTAACTGGCCTCTCAGATCTTTACTCCCTCTACCAAATGCTCATCACCATGCTCTTTCTAAACCAAATCTGCCAGGGTCCCACTTCTGCTTAAAACATTCAGTGGAACACCATCAAGTTTAGGTTAAAACAGTAACTTGCTGATGAGGTGGCTCCTACCCTACCCTGCCACATTCAATTCCTTTAATTTCACTATAGCATCCTATCCAGGCACAGAAAATCATCTGCCAATATCAAAAATCACTGTATGTGACTGCTTCGGTTGCTAAACCTGCTATAAGGTCTTCTTGCAATGTTTCTGTCAACCAGTCCATATGATAATCAATCGAATCTATTCATAATTCATGATTAAACTCAAATTTCCTCCTTCTAAAATATTTTCTGACTCTGCTTTCTCCCTCTTGCAGGCAGAAAGTCCTTCTCTATTCTTCTATAACGCCTTGAGTCCCTTTCTCATAGGAACACTGATCACACTTTGTTATGTGAAATTACCCAAGTAGACTGTTAACTCCTTCAAGGTAGGCCATGTCGTTTTGGGCACAGCTTGGAGTAAATACTCAATAAATGTTAAATGAATAACTAATAATCACTTAAAGAATCTGTTATCTTTTAAAGCTCTTTTCTAAAATTTTGATTTTTAAAAATATTCAGCATTCATTTATTTACTACTGTTACATGTCAAACTGGTCTCTCAGTTAAAATTACTTTTCTGTGTTATTCATTTATTCTTGAGTCTATATTTATTTCTCTCCTTAAATGTATTCTTCTTATAACATTTTAATTCAATTCTTGTAAATTATATCACTTTGAATCCTGTTATTTGAAGTTAGAGAAAACCCGTATTAAAAAACTTTAAACATAAGGAAGGTCACTAATAACAAAATTGGAATTCTGACAAGGAACATGCACTAGTGTTGTTGTTGGTTATTCAAGAATGGCAAAAATTACCCTATCTTTATGAGGAGGCCTTATTAATATGAATTGGGTCACATGTCAATTCTGGTTGCCAGGGGCATACAATGCAGCAATTGGCTTAGGCATGGTTTCTGAACTAAGTGCTTAGGAGGGAGATTGGCTTTGAATCATGAGAAGCCAACCAATGCCCTGATCACTGGTAGTTCTAAGTTAATGCCCTTATTCTGAGCCAATGAGAGAGGTTGGGGGTGCTAATAAAGAGGCAACACAATGTTTACTATACATATATGACTCTTTACTTATAACTACTTAAATATATATATGCATGTGTATTTGGATTTTTTGACACATACTTAAAATTCAAAGACTAATGTGTGTCTGGGTTGTTAAAAACAAGGCAGTTTCTAAACAGAACTGACACTTATTTTCAGCTTATTCTCAAGTAACAGCGATGATTATTAAACATAGAAACAGAATTGAACTGTACATGTTTTTATCACATATATGTTATTTTAAAATTATTTTAATATCATATAAAACATACTTCTAGTAATATAAAACATATAATTTGAACAAGTATATTCTCCAGCTTAGTATGAATGTTTAGCATGAGTCAACTTCGAGAAGAGAGTCGCTACAAAGCAAAGGCATGTGATTGCTTTGGAATGACTCCAATTCTTACAAAATTTTGATTATGTATTTCATACAAACGATTGCAAGTGAAACACAGACTTAATATTTTTCTTTTGTTTCTGAATTTTTTCTCTCTCAATGATAAGATTCCTTCTCATACTTAATCTGAAGATGAAAGATTGTTAAGGATTCAAAAATCAAGCAGTATAAGACAAGGATGAGATCAATCAAATACATTAACTTGGAAGTGTTTCCATTTGAGATATTTCAGTAATTTGTCTCTGCCAGGTAAGCTTGTTTGTTATGTTAGGAGCAAAGGTAGGTTATTATAAAATAGTTATTTTGCAGAAATAAACTTTTCCAATAAACCCCAAAGTACAAAAAAATCAATCTCTGCTATACAAAATATTATAATATTTTATAGTGATTTATAATTTACAAAGCAGATTCACAAAAAGCGTCTCATTTGCTTCCTATAAAAGCCCAGTAAAAGAGAGATTATTATTCATATTTTTGGATGAGAAAGCTGAGAATAGAGAGCTTAAATTACATGTGTGAGATAACAGTAATAGAAATCAGAGCTGGAGCTTAGATGTAGACTCTTGATTCTCCATCTAGGGCTCCTTCCTCTACTGTCAAATCCCTACATGCCTTCAATTTAGAGGTTTGAAGAGGATTTATTATTCTATCACATACAAGATTACTAGTTAAATTTTGGGCAACGCTAATATAAATATGACGCTGGAGTTTTTAATGGCAATGCAGAGAAGGATTAGAGAAAAAAGTATACATAAAATAACAGAGGTATGAAGAAAATCAAATAAAGATTATTGCAGATGAATGCAGGGGGTACAGAGCAATTAAGCCAATAACTCCAACATGCTTAATCATAAATTCTGAAACTAGAGAGCCCATGCTAGTTCACCAGAGAAGAAAACAGTGATTCTACTTTTATACAGCTTCCCTGTAACTTGGCTTTCCACTAGCTGTGAGTTTTATGAAGGACAGGGATTTTGTGAGACTTTTACCAAGACAATGTGAAAATACTGTGATTTCAGACATAAAATGGTTAAAAGGGAACAAACTTTAGGCACCTATGCCCAGAGTAGAATGTTCACTGTTTCTATACCACTCCTTGTTATATGGGTCTTCCTAATGAGAAAGTGACCCTTTCTTCCAAATGGAGTCAAAGATAAATAAACTCCATAGATGTGGCATTAGGTAGAAATGTGATCCTGGAAGAATATATCATACCAAAGCAGTGAAGAGAGGTTTGAATATGAAAATAAAGATAGGAACTTTTTGAGTAAAAAAAAGGAAGTAAAAGCAGGCATTTTGCTTCTCCTGGTTGTGAATAATTGACCACAGGATACCTAGGATGAAAATCAAGAGGCAGCTGAGTAAGTATCTACCAGATTTGTATAAGAAGGAACACATCCAGGTCTAATGAGCAGGGTCATGACTTAAGCAAATATAACACAATTCCTCATCCAAATGCAACTCCCTGGTCAATTCACATGTCCTGAGCTCCTTTAATGAAATAGAAGCTGGGCGCTCCTTAAGAAGAAATTTACAGTTACTTTACAAGTAGCCTCTGTGAATCTTCCCCCTAGCCTTCTTTAAATAGATCTCAACTCATTTAAGATAACAAACTAGCAGAGTGATGTATCATATAATTTGTTGAGTATTGAGCAATGGTTATAACATTCATTCCTAGATCTCTAAAATATCACTGGAGCTACTGGTCAGGGTTAGGACTTACAGATGCCCCATGACTGTAGCATTTTGATGTAAATCTACTCCATGTTAAGCTCAGGAGGAATCTGAATTTACCAGGTTACTCCCTGAGTTCCTGATTATATAGAAACAAATCTGTTTAGCTTGCTTTATGATCTTCACAATTACTTTCTAACTTGTGAGGTTGGTGTTCTAACTGAAGAGAGGACCAACTGACGCTAATGACCTTTTCTATCTAAATAACAAATCAAAAAACAAATTATCATGTTCCTGGAAGATTGCATTGATTGGTGCCACTACAGTATCAAACAATTTAGAAATCAGGGGTGTTCCATCCTTACCTTCATTTAACTTTCTTGATTGTATTCCTAGAAAACAGGTAGTTCTTAGGGGAAGGGAAAGGAATTTATTGTAAGTTTAATGAATTAGTGTCTCCAATTACATATGTTGTTCCATATATGGTCCTCTTAATGGAACAATTTAATGTAGGGATTTTTACATACCATGCAGCACAGTGATCTGGAGAATTATTTCCTATTCCCATAAACAGATGTTTGCTTTTACCTGGCAAGAAGAGCAGTACACCTTCAGAGTCATAACTCTTGAACACATTGATTCATATTCAGACTGAAGAGTCTACGAAACACTGTTTTTTTTAACCAACTACATTGATGATTTCATACTCATATGTTCTAAAGTTTAAGAAGTACAGGTATCCTAGCTTGACAATATACATATGTATGTTGAAGGTAAATTAATTTATCAGGAAATAAAAAGGTCATTCAGTTAATTTACCACTTCCAGTGATGTGAAAAATGCTAGGATAGTTCCTCCAAGGAAAAGAGCAAGTTATTGTGTCCTACATCTAAAAAAGTTTGGATCTCTAGACTTTGGAGAAAATATATATCATATTTGGGTTTGCACTTCAACTGAATGACCAGGTGAACTCATAAGTTCCCTGCTTTGAATTGGAGCCCAAAGCAAGGGAAATCTTACTTGTTAATTCAGGCTAAGTGTTGTATTTCCTTTGTCTCAACAGAGTTTCATCTCTTGATTTAAAGACTCAGCATCATGTACCTCTCTTTCTCACACTTCTCACTGTTGCAGTTTTACATGTTTTATTTTTATTAATGACTACTGTAGTCCAGACTGTGTTTCATGAGGATGGAGACTGTCTTTTTTTTTTCACTATAGTATCCCCTGAACATATCACAATGTTTTCTACAGAGAAAGTATTCAATAAAAATTTGTTGAATAAATGACTTAATAAATGAAAAATATATATATATTTCTTCTTAATCTACTTTACTGGTGGGATATACATAGTTATCTCAAAATGTTAGTTTGTTCATTCTCAATGAATATCTTTGTTGTGGCTATAAAATCTAGAATTAGAGATCCCCTTTGCATTAATTTATGTAGCGAGACCTTACTTTCCTGCCAAAGTCAAGTCAATAGCAACTATGGTGGTAAAAAACAATTAAAGAGGAGTAATTACAAAAAATGCTTAAATTCCAGAGGAAGCTCAACTCTATCACCCCTTCTCCTATTTCATCAGGATGAAAGCAGCAATGATGGGATCAGAGGCAGCCAGACTACATGTTAGGGGAAAGAATAACAACAAACATCTCTTGTACTGAAATTCTCTCAACTGGTCTCTACAGGCCTTTGGATGTGAGGACATCTCTTGGTTCCTTTTTCTATATGGGTTCTTCTTTCTTTCCCTGGAATCTCTCATACAGCCCAACAGATAAAAGAAAGCCCCAGATTTCCTTCCTCTGGGGAGAAAGCATTTCTCCCATTACCTTTGAAGACCATTTACATATTAGCTGGGCCCCAAAAGGTAGAGAGAGGTAACTGGTATAGTTATTTTAGGCCTGTTTCCAGTTTAAGCAAACAGAAACATTGTGCTTAATTATGAATCAAACTAGACCACCAGGGAAGAGGACTGAGCAGAATTCAAAGGTCCCTGGTGAAAGTGCAGCAGATTAATTTCTTGGCATGGCCCTTCCATGGGGAATTTTCAGTGGTTATAGGCAGTATGGATTTAGGAATGGATTAGGAATGTATGTATGGATTTAGGAATGCTCAGTCCTCAATATCTGTCATACATACTTCAGTGACACATGATACAGAAGGTTTACTGTCACACCTACAACTCAATGTGAAGGCATACTTTTGTTTTTCACATAACATTTACTGACAGCTATTGAAAATTAAGAAAATAATAAACATGATTGCAGTAAGCCAAATGTATAAATAGCTCTTGGAAAACAATGAAACAATCAAGCAAAGAAAATTAAAAGAATGCAGCATTAACTCTAATTTTCTAGTTGAACCAAATTAGATCCACTTCAAGGTATGAGGTTAAAACTAGTTCGTTTTGTTGTTGTTGTTTTTTTGCTATTCTAATTAATCATTCCTCTCAGATACAACCTAGATACTATTTACTTTTCAATGTCTCCAAGCTAATTAAACAAGTGCATTAAGGAATAAGGAGATCAAAGGGAGAGAAGACAGAGCATAAATAATGGAAATTTGAAAAATAATTTTAAAGAGAGAATGTCCTTTTATAAAATAAATTTATATCTTACCATATCTTGTTGCCTGTAGGGTTTTCTTTTAACAATAAATAAGAACATATAATTTTCATTGGTTTAGCACCAACTACTTATTGTCTTTCCAATCCAATTATAGAAACGCTATCCATTTATTTTAACTTATTTAAATATTTTAAAAATATTTTAATCCCAAATCCCAACAATCTGTTTTTAAAAAACATTTTCTTCTTCATTGCTTTTCCCTTTTCTTCTCCCTTAAGGTTTCCCACCCCGCTATTTCCTTCTTCTCACTTATTAGCTTTACCCGCCTCTCTTCCTACAGCCCCCAATTTCTCCCTGTGCCTGTCTCTGGGAACACGCATCTCATCTTCCACCTCCTTCCCTTCCTCTCTCACCCTCATATTCTTACTCCTTCACAATTTCTTTATTCCCTTCTTAACTACTTTTTTCTTTAAGTTACATTTTCTTTTCTCTTTTTCAGGGGAGGAAGAGTATAAGCTATTTGGAGACAGAGAACCAAGAAGAAAACCTTTAACCTCTCCTCACCTGAAAATAATTGAAAATCTTCAAGAAATGACAGTATTTGAATTGTATTCTACATTGAGGTTTATGTTAAGGTCAGAAATCTTGGCTGAAATCTTTCCTGCTTAAAACAGGAGAATGGAAATGCCAACCTGTCACATGGCTTTGCTTTGAATGTAATCTCAATTTACCTGTTTTGGGGATATTCAAATTGTCAAATATCAGTTTCTAATTAAACTGTTCCAAGTGTGATACGTTTTTGATTGTGTAAAATCATCTCCATTTTCTGGCATTAAATGTTTAAAATATCTCCGTCCATAAGTGTCATTCCTTGCCTTTCTATAATACACAACATATTGGACTGTTACCCAGGGGGCACTTTCCCTAATGTGAAACCTAAATGAAAGTTGTCCTCATCATCTACAGTGTTGCATTTAAATACAGAAGGCTTTCCAGGCAGCTGCTGAGGGAATATAAATTTGAAAAAATATATATCTTAGGTCAACTGCATTTCAATGCTATAATCACTGCTTCTATCCACAAGTGATAGATAAATTTCACATAAGTGTAATAGCGTTAATGATGCCAACTTCTGTCATGTAGTGAAGGTTTAAACACCACTAAAGCATAGTACACACATACTGTTTTACGATACTCATAGCTCTCTAGGGAAAATAAAAATGAACACAAACCACTAGCTTTGTTCTGACTTTACAAATGACATACTCTAAGAAATACATTCCTCTAAGAATATAATCAGCTTTTATATTTATACATATGTAATACGTCTCATTAGTGCCTTCTCTTTTTAGCAAAATTAGGCTCCTACAGAAAAAAAGAAAAGCTGTTAGATGTTTACTGAATTACAGAGAAACCTACAGGACATAAGCATAGACAAAGCTTCAATGCTTCAGCTCCTGAAATGGTTCCAGCATTTCTGAGGCAAATTAGCTCTCTTAGATAGGCAGGTCAGAATCAGAATAGTCTCTAAAACTTTCTTCAGGGATACAGTTCTTAGTAGGATAGAGGTCTGGGAAATTTTTACACAGTGCATTTAAGTAAAGGAATAAGTTGAACATCAGTTGACCTCAGACTACCATGTGTTCTAGGCATAGGGAATTACAGTGAATAAAGCAATGAATAAAACAACATAGTTAACATTAAACAAAAATAAAATTAAATACTAATTAAAAACTAACGTATAGCATGACAAATGGTGATAAATGCCATGGAGAAAGAAAAAAAAGTGAGTAGAACAGGGAATATGGTGGTGAAGAGTTGTAATTCTAAATTTGGTGATCATGTAGGACTTCAGGGTAAGTGTGATACTTGAGCTAAGACCCAGTAGTGGAGGTAAGGAATTAAGCCATGAAGAAAAAGGGGTGGAGAAGGCTTAAGTCTAGTCAATATCAAGAGCAAAAGCTCTCAGGTAGGGGTGAGCTTGGAGAGTTTAAGAAATAAAAAGGAGAACGTTATAACTGGAATGAAGTGAAGGGCAGTAGTAAGGGAGGCTCACAAGGTGATAGAGGATGGTATCTTTTGAAACATACACAGATACAGCTCAAGCAGATAAAACTGTTAAGCAGATTTGTTGTAAAGTTACAAACAGCATAGAGAATAATATATTTGCTTATTCAGGACCACTCTAAATTCACTCATCAGCATTAGTCATTGTGCCTCTGAAAGTGTCTTGGTCTCTCTTGCTTATTATATATCTTTCTACAAAATGACTAATTAGATTTCCAAGCATACAGTGCAAATAATATAAAATTCCTAATATATACCCTGCTTCCTATGCATATTTACAGTTACACACTTGAAATTATCACTTACATGCCCTGACAGCACAAAAGCACTCAATACAACCCACAGTAAGTTCATGACCTTCCTTCCTTATTCTTTTAGTAAATAAAATGGACATCGGTACAGAAAATCCTGTTTATACAGTTCAACATCCATTCTCCTATCCTCTTTAATATCAGAGCCAGATTTTAGCAGAGCTCCTGCTTGCTGTTACAAAAGTATACATTTTCCTAGCCTCTTTTTCAGCTAGTTTGGCAATGTGACTAGATTTTGGTGAATTAGATGTGACCAGCACTGTTGTTTGGGTCTGATTCTTTAAGGAGAACCAACGCAGCAGTCTGCATTCCTGCTGTTACTTCATCTTCCTGCAGTGGGGAATAAATGAAGTTCTTGAACGATAGGCTTAAACCATGTGATGGAAACGTGAAGATGGAAAGCTCAATACTAGTATGGTGAAATAAAAAGATGAAAGTCTAGTTCATTGATGTTACTGTAGAACTGTGATACCGTTTTGGACTGCCTACCTCCTAATTTCTTCTACGTGAGTTTAAAAAATACCTTTGTTCCATCAAGGAATTTTTATGTTCCAATGAGCTGAACATAATTAAGAGATACAACCATTCTTTTATTGGTCCATATTTAAAACCACCTTTCACTCTGCTTTAATTCATCCTATCTAGTACTAGTAATTAGCTGTAACATTCTATTTAGTTACCTTTGGATACCTAAACCATCTCTTCTCTAAGTAACGGCCTTTCTCTCATTACTTATGATACAGAGGACTGAAGGCATTTTCTTAAGGCTGTCTATAGTCAGCTGGAAAAATAGTTATCCCTACATACAGATCTATGCCTTCCCCTTTCCTGTTCAAGTTAGTCTGGTCATTTAATTTTATTAGCATACTTTCAAAGCTATTCTAAGACAGTTATAACTTGTGTTTCCAAAAACAACATACATGGCAGTATCAGTTTCCATTTGTCTCCCACCCCCACTTATGAATCAATCATAGAGATACTTTCCATATCTGAAGCTGTCAGACACACAGCTATATCTACACTTGTCAATGCCTGAGTTGCCCTTATTTTTTTAAATCAAAATATCAGCAAGACGGGATAATAGAAATTCATATGTGTGTAAAATAAAGCACACGCAATTTGAAATCTTGGGTTAAGGACTTCTCAGCAGCTTAGACTTTGGAAATTTTTTCACTCTTTCTGAATATCTTTTTTTTTTTTTTTTTTTTTGCGGTACACGGGCCTCTCACTGTTGTGGCCTCTCCCGTTGTGGAGCACAGGCTCCGGATGCACAGGCTCAGTGGCCATGGCTCACGGGCCCAGCTGCTCGGCGGCATGTGGGATCTTCCCAGACCGGGGCATGAACCCGTGTCCCCTGCATCGGCAGGTGGACTCTCAACCACTGTGCCACCAGGGAAGCCATCTGAATATCAATTTTATAATCAGTAAATTGTCAATAAATAATGTCTTGCTGGTATTGGTTAAAAAACTAAGTTCAAAATATCAGCCTAGGGTTGAATCCTTGATGGAGCAAGAGGGAGAGGATTTATCCCTCCACTGTAAAGATGTATAAGTGTATATAATAAATATGGACAACACATATGTAATCATTGTTTTTAGATATTGGCCAATAGGGAATTATCTGTTATGAAGGGAAATTGTCTGCTTAGAAGCGGGAAAAAAATCACTGACACTTTCTGCTTCCAGACACATTCCAGACAACAGGGCAGGTAAAGAATGCCAGGGAGTTCATCACCGTCTTTTTCAGTTGAGACAGATTCTAAGATCAGGAAATCTGAGGAGGCTGGAAATTTCCAGGTCTGCAAAAAGGCAGGAGGATATAAATAGTAAAAGAGGCCCAGAAATCAACATAGTGGACTGCTCATATATAGGCTGAATACTAAAACGTAAATATGTGACATGAAATTCCACAACATCAAGCACAGAGGAAAAAGGGAGCTGTAAGCTTTATATAGTTCACACAGCTTTACAAAAGACTGGGAGGCATGTAAGACCTACCAGCCACACTGTCACTCTTCTTTGATCACTTAAGGCATGTAGTAGAAAGGTCAAAAGGGAAGTCTTTAGTTGTAAGGTTAAATAATTGCCGAGTAAAAGCTATTCTAGACCTACACAAACAAAGCTGATGAACCAGATTTAAAAGAATCAAAGCGAACCATATGTAACCTAACAGATATGGCTGGAAGAATTGTGTATACTTACAGAACGGAAGAAACTTCACTTTCCCTTGCACCACACATACAAAATGTAACTTGAGATCAATTTGAGATCGATTTTAAATCTAACTACATATAAGCATTAAAACTATGAAAATACAGAAGCAAAAAATAATAAAATACAGGAGAAAATTTCCACAATATTGGAGTAGGCAAAGATTTCTTAGTACAAAATAAACAGAAACTTAAAAACAAAAAAATTTATATCCTCAACAAAGTACTAGCAAACCGACTCCTACAATACATTAAAAGGATCACACACCATGATCAAGTGGGATCTATCCCAGGGATGCAAGGATTTTTCAATATACACAAATCAATAAGTGTGATACACCACATAAACAAATGGAAGAATAAAAACCATATGACCTCAATAGATGCAGAAAAAAACTGTTGATAAAATTCTACACCCATTTACAATTAAAAATTCTCCAGAAAGTGGGCACAGAGGGAAGATACCTCAACATAATAGACAAACCCATCATACTCCATGGTGAAAAGATGAAAGCATTTCCTCTAAGATCAGGAACAAGACAAGTATATCCATTCTCATCAATTTTATTTAAACATAGTTTTGGAAGTACTAGCCACAGAAATCAGAGAAGAAAAGCAAAAGTAGAAGGGATCCAAATTGGAAAAGAAGAAGTAAAACTGTCACTGTTTGCAGACGACATGATACTATACATAGAAAATCCTAAAGATGCTACCAGAAAACTACTAGAGCTCATCAATGAATTCGGTAAAGTTGCAGGATACAAAATTAATACACAGAAATCTGTTGCATTTCTATACACTGACATGAAAGGCCAGAAAAAGAAATTAAGAAACAATCCCATTTACCACTGCAAAAGAAAGAATAAAATACCTAGGAATAAACCTCCTAAGGAGGCAAAAGACCTGTACTCCAAAAACTATAAGACACTGATGAAAGAAACTGAAGATGACACAAACAGATGAAAAGATATACTTTGTTCTTGGAAGAATCAATATTGTCAAATGACTATACTACCAAAATAAACAAATGGGACCTAATTAAACTTAAAAGGTTTTGCATAGCAAAGAAAACAATAAACGAAACAAAAAGAACCTACACAATGGAAGAAAATACTTCCAAAAATGCAACCAACAAGGGATTAATCTCCAAAATATAAAATCAGCTCATACAGCTCAATATCAAAAAAACAAACAACCCAATCAAAAAATGGGCAGAGATCTAAATAAACATTTCTCCATAGAAGACATACAGATGGCCAAAACGCATGTGAAAAGATGCTCAACGTCAATAATTATTAGAGAAATGCAAATCAAAGCTAGAATGAGGTATCATCTCACACCAATTAGAATGGGTATCATCAGAAAATCTACAAATAAGTGCTGGGGAGGCTGTGGAGAAAAGGGAACCCTCCTGCACTGTTGATGGGAATGTAAATTGGCGCAGCCACTGTGGAGAACAGTATGGAGTTTCCTTAAAAACTAAAAATAGAGTTACCATATTATCCTGCAATTCCACTCGGGGGCATACATCTGGAGGAAACAATAATTCGAAAAGCTACATGTACCCCAATGTTCACTGCAACATTACTTATGATAGCCAAGACATGGAAGCACCCTAAATGTCCATCAACAGATGAATGGATAAAGAAGAATGTGGTATATATATTTACAATGGAATATTCCTCAGCCATAAAAAGGAACAAACTAATAGTATTTTCATGAGCATGGATGGACCTAGAGATTATCACAATAAGTGAGGTAAGCCAGACAGAGAAAGACAAATATCATAAGATATCACTTATATTTGGAATCTAAAAAAAGATACTAATGAACTTATGTACAAAACAGAAACAGACCCATAGACATAGAAAACAAACTTCTGGTTACCAAAGGGGAAAGGGCGGGGAAGAAATAAATTAGGAGTTTGGGATTAACATATACATGCTACTATATATAATGTAGACAACCAACAAATTAAGGACCAACTGTATAGCACAGGGAACTACACTCAATATTTTGTAATAACCTATAAGGTAAAAGAAACTGAAAAAGAATATATATATATATATATATATATATATATATATATATGGATGTAGAACTGAATCACTTCGCTATACACCTGAAATTAACTCAATATTCAAGTATGTAAATCAACTATATATAAAAATATAAAGAAAAAAATTAAAAAGTCGTTAAAGTGGATTTTATCAAACTAAAACTTCTCAAAAAGTTACCATTAAGAAAATGAAAAGGCAAGCTACAGAATGCAATAAAAAATATTTTTCCTTTTTCCTTTCTTTCTTCCTCCCACCCTTTCTTCATTTTTTATCTATCTATCTAATATATACATCTCTGATAAAGAATTTTCAAATAGAATATATAAGGAACAATTGCACCTCAATAATAAGCAGATAAAAACAATTTAAAACATGGACAGAATATTTTAACAAGGAGTTTGGAAAAGATGAATAAATGGCCACTACACAAATGAAAAAATGCTCAATATTATGTCATTAAGAAAGTGCAAACACAAAAACAAAAGCACAAACAAGATATCACTACAAGTGTACTAGTAGGGCAAGCATTAAAAAGATTGACAATTCCAAGCCTTAAAGGTAAGGGGATCAACTGAAACTCTCATGCACTGCAAGCAGGAATGTAAAGTGGTAAATCACTTTGAAAAACATCTTAGGGTAGTTGTCCTAAAATTAAACATACACTTACCATATGATCCAGCAATTGCACTTCTGGCTACTTACGCAATAGAAATGAAAACCTATTTCTATGCAAAGGCTTTTACACAAAATTTTAAAGCAGCTTTATGTATAAAAGCATCAAACTGGAAACAACTCAAAACTAATGACAATCCAATTGTCTACTCAGTGTGGCTTAGCTACCGGTACCTTTCTCTGTGTGTCTTCTCTTTGCTTATCAATCTGAAAAACTGTTACTTTATTGTATACAGCTAGAGAAAGCATATGACTATCTAATTAAATGTATATTAATTTTATCAAAAAATTTTATAACAGCCTATTTCACAGATTGCTGGAAAAACTATGGATTGACTGACGTGAGGTCAGTTATGTATCCTCAGTCCTTTGAGCCTGGATTGGCTGCATAATCCAGAGTATGTCACTGATTCTCATGGAACATATGAATTCTGCTTTCATCAGCTGGGGCTGTGAATGGTATTATTTGGTTTAGAAGCAATACATATCCAATACCATGAATAAATTGTTTAGTATAAAATCATGAACAGAAGAAAGGAAGAGAGGAGGAAAGAAAATAATTATTTTCAGCTGATTTGCCTGTGACAACCAAAGTGATATGAATAACTAAGGAAAAAAATAAAACTAAGTTATGCTTCCATTTGTGTCCAGTAGGTTAAATTACTGAAATAATGAAGGCTACAATAAATGAATAATAATATAGTGGAACTTACGTTCAGCCGTCTCCCTATCACAGTTATCTATTACATAGGTTTGTAATCTATGTTCTTAGTCATTTGAGTATTAATATTGACATTATTATTACCATGATATCATTCTAGATACCACTACATCTTGCAAATGATTTTAACTGATTGCATTATGATCAACATCAAGCTCAATAACAAAAAAACAAACAACCCAATCCAAAACTGGGCAGGAGATCTAAATAGGCATTTCACCAAAGAAGATATACAGATTGCCAACAAACACATGAAAGGATGCTCAACATCACTAATTATTAGAGCAATGCAAATCAACACTACAATGAGGTATCACCTCACACCAGTCAGAATGGCCATCATCAAAAAATTTACAAACAATAAATGCTGGAGAGCGTGTAGAGAAAAGGGAACCCTCTTGCACTGTTGGTGGGAATGTAAATTGAAACAGCCACTATGGAGAACAGTATGGAGGTTCCTTAAAAACCTAAAAATAGAACTACCATATGACCCAGCAATCCCACTACTGGGCATATACCCTGAGAAAACCATAATTCAAAAAGAGTCATGTACCACAATGTTCATTGCAGCACTATTTACAATAGCCAGGACATGGAAGAAACCTAAGTGTCCATCAACAGATGAATGAATAAAGAAGATGTGGCACATATATACAATGGAATATTACTCAGCCATAAACAGAAACGAAATTGAGTTATTTGTAGTGAGGTGGATGGACCTAGAGTCTGTCATACAGAGTGAAGTAAGTGAGAAAGAGAAAAACAAATACTGTATGCTAACACATATATATGGAATCTAAAAAAAAAAATGGTTCTGAAGAACCTAGGGGCAGGACAGGAATAAAGACGCAGACATAGAGAATGGACTTGAGGACACGGGGAAGGGGAAGGGTAAGCTGGGACGAAGTGAGAGAGTAACATTGACATATATACACTACTAAATGTAAAATAGATAGCTAGTGGGAAGCAGTCGCATCACACGGGGAGATCAGCTCGGTGCTTTGTGATCACCTAGAGGGATGGGATAGGGAAGGTAGGAGGGAGACGCAAGGGGGAGGGCATATAGGGATGTATGTATACATATAGCTGATTCATTTTGTTATACAGCAGAAACTAACACAACATTGTAAAGCAATTATACTCTAACAAAGATGTTAAAAAATATATATCAGTATGCTGAAGACTATCCTGGTGACTATCTCTCTAGGTATAGATAAGACATCAATTGCAATAATATAAAACTACCACTATTTTAGGGAAAAATTGTGTGTGTGTTTTTAATGAAGATATTTACATTCCAAATAGTTGAACCTTGACATGGAAATCAGAATATGGTGGCTACATGACTTACTGGAATAAACTGGCTACTAGACCACAATGAAGAAAAATGTTAATTAAAAAGAATACATATCCTGCTGCATTTATTTCTATTGTACCACTAATATATTTTCCTAGACTTAGCATTCTTTAGATTTTATTTATCTATTTTTTCTATAGAGAGTCTATCCAAGTGAAATGAAAGGCTCTGAGTACAGTTTATGCCATGCACAAAATATCTGTGCTTATTGCCATTATGTAGCTGATGGACCGTAAAGCATGATGCTTTTGAAAGGCCAAATATAAAACAGAGTTGTTAAAATGTATCACATCATTTTATAGATTAGGAAAGTGCAATGATATGATATTTCAAAGATGCCACAATAATTAAGCAAAATGACCCCACCAAGCATTTGTTAGGTTTAAAAATGCAGCTGCTCATAATTTAAATCACACATTTGACATTTTACACAAAACCCAGAGAAAACCCTCATTTTTATGGGAAGAAGAAAATGTAACTAACCTGCACCTTCCTTTCTTGCTTCAAGAAAATCTGGTGAAGGAGAAGTAGTACAGTCTTGGAAGTTCAACAAACCTAGCTTTAAATTCCTGACTGCCCAGAACTGACTAGCTATGAAATTTTGAAGGTTAATAATTTCTTTGGACATGAGCAAGAGTTGATATATCAGTCCCAAGAGGGATGATATGAGGATTTATGATATGAGACAGGCATATGATAAATACTTTTTCCAACCCCCCAAGATGAAATATAGGAATTGGAATATTTTAGCAGATGCGATTGAGGGTGGTAGCATGCCATGACACATGTGAAAGTGTTGACGTCTTTTTTCTTCCCAGAAAAAATTATGCCAATTTAGGAATTCTCAGATGTTCATTTTTAGGCATATAAAAGTAAAACTGAATGTATTCAGATCCTTGTCATGAATTAATGAAGTGACAGAAGATATCTGAAATTAAATAGCTGTTTATTAATTAATAAAATTATACTCTTACTACATTTTAAAAACTTCTCCAATAATTCCACTTGTATAATATTTCATAATTTACAAATCAATTGCATATATTGTGTTATATATTGCTTTTGATATATTTCAAATTATCCCTGTTTGCCTTTTTCTATTCTCCAGATCTTATCTTCATTCTGAGAGATACGGATCTAACTGCACATGGATGACAGATTCAGTATCCTTCTCCCATGTCCATAGTCACTGTGTTAGTTTCTTAGAGCTGCTGTAACAAATCACCACAAAATTGGTGGCTTAAAACAACAGAATTTTTCTCTCGCACTTCTGTATGCCAGAAGTCCAAAAATCAAGGCATGTCAGGGCTATACTCCCTCTTCAGTCTCTAGAGGAGATTCCCTCCTTGCCTCTTCCAGCTTCTGGTGGTTCAAACATTCCTTGGTTTGTGGCTGCATAACTCTAATCTCTGCCTCTGTCTCCATAGGATCTTATCTTCTCTTGCATCTCTTATAAGGATACCTGTCACTGGATTTAGAGCCCATCTGGATAAACCAGAATGATTTCATTCTGAAATCCTTAATTACATCTGCAAAGACCCTTTTCCAAATAATGTCACATTCACAGGTTCCTGGGGTCAGGATACGGATTTATTTTTGGAGGGGCCTCCATTCTATGCACAACTGTCACCCTTTCAGTTTTCTCTTTCAGCTGCAGCCTTCCTTATTTGCTGTTTTTCAGTAGTTTATTCTAGTCTTCCTCATAGGAATACCAGTCACTTTCTCTATATTCCTACAAAACTGTAAGACCCTCCCTAGATATATTTTCATTCCTGGAAATATAAAACCCTATGACTCATCACATAAACTGTTTTTTTTAATAAATGTCCCTACCATCATGATGTTGCAAATACTTAGTAAAACCCCTTACCTTGAAACAGTTCAAACATTACTCCTCTGATCTGCACATGGGATTCTCAGAGCTGCTGAATTACTGCACGTGTTCACACACACACACACACACACACACACACACACACACACACACACAACTGCATTCTTATAAATTCATGATATGAAATGAAGCTGGGCTACAAGTACGCATTCTCAATCTATTTATATTTTTCTACTTAGATCTCTTAATCTATACAGATTATTTTTAACCTACTTCCTTTCTTTCAAGTATCTTATTCTAAGTTTTCCTCATTCCCTTTCATCAGGCAGCTATCCAAAACAAACACTCTCAGCTTTCTTTAATAAACTCTGTTAT
Organism: Grampus griseus; assembly: GCF_964374135.1. Taxonomy (NCBI): domain Eukaryota; kingdom Metazoa; phylum Chordata; class Mammalia; order Artiodactyla; family Delphinidae; genus Grampus; species Grampus griseus. The sequence goes on along the minus strand of NC_139017.1, from coordinate 10,081,195 downwards.
CCTGACCCTATCTCTGTTCACCACTTACAATGCAAAAGGCATTCTTCACCTCTTACCACAAACTGTGCTTTCCATCCCATGGTGTACCTGGGCTCCCTAAGACCACCCCAAGTTTCAATGATTCACTAGATGGGCTCATAAGACTCAGCATATAGTTGTACTCAGATCATGATTTATTACAGAGGAAAGGATACAAAGCAAAATCAGCAAAAGGAAAAGGTGAATGAGGCAAAGTTCAGAGGAAACCAGGCACAAGCTTCCAGGAGTCCTCTTTCAGTGGAGTTACACAATGTATCCAAATTCCTCTAGAGAAAAATGAGGACGCGTAAAACGTTATCTAACAGGGAAGCTTGTTAGGGTCTCAGTACCAAGTCTCAGTTTTATTGGGGGCTGGTCACTAAGGCAGGCACACACTGCCTAGCACATACCAAAATCCCAGACTCCCAGAAGAAAGGCAGATGCTCAGGACAAAACATATTTTTTGCACAGAGAATTTAGGCACTGCGAGCCCCTCTTATCAGTACTGGGGATGGTGGAAAATCTGAAATCCACATTCTCGGATGCCAACCATGGGCCAACCTTGAAAGCAGACCTTTGTAAGGATTACAAACTCACACCTTCTCTTTTCCGTACTTCTACGTTCCTATCCTCAGGAGGCTTACCCTTTATATATTATTCCCTTTCTTTTCTGTACTTTCCTATGTGTACACCTTGTTCCTCTCTTTTTGCACATTCTTATCACAATTTAAATATGCTCACATCTTAAAGAATAAAATCCTCCCATGTCACGGTTTCCTCCAGTTGCCTCACTATCACTATCACTATTTTCACCTACTTACTTATGTAACAATCTTGAAAGAATTCTCAACCCTGTATCTTTCATTCTCTCAGTTAATTCTCATTCATCTAACCACTTTTTAACTCTATCTTGAAGCACTTCACAATAAATTATGCACTGATATCCTGGTTGCTAGATAAACCCAACATTCTTACAATTTTAATCTGTCAGCAGCAGGGAAAATGTTGAGTCTGCATTCCATGGAGAATGTTTTTGTTTTGTCATATCTTGGGTCACTTCTCAGGCTTCTTTTCCTCTGTCCACCCTCTAAATGTTGGTCTGGCATGGGGATTTGCCCAAGCCTGCTTTTTGCCTCATGTAACTGACTGGCCATTCTTCGCTGGCCATGGATAACTTGTCGCCTTGCCATTCACATGAGGATGAACACGATCTCTTTGATTTAAAAAATAATGTAACTAACCTAAAATTTCTCAAGTGATAAAAATACTTATTAAAAATCTATTGAAAACATTTGGTAAAGGGGTATAACCCTTCTGAAAAAAAAAAATTGTCTTAAGATCATACATTCTCCAGCCAAATCCATTAAGTAACTGCCATAGGAATTGGCTCCTGTCCATTCTGGGATCTCATCCAGCCATTCGATTAAGCAGGCTCTATGTGCCAGGCTTTGTATTAGCCACTGGCGCAAACACATTTAATTGCTCACACAGTATTCCTTTCCCTTTACTGCTTACTAACAGTAGGGATTTCTGAATTATTATGCAATTTCTGTACCACACAATTCCAAGGGCATCATGTGCAAAAAGGGGACAGTGGAACAAGACCCTTACTCTGTTTAAGGCAGCATAAACCTAACTCAAGGTTTAAATAAGTGAACCCAGGAATCAGCATTTTTAAAGCTCTCCTGATGATTCTAATGTCTTGCCAAAGTTGAGAACCACTGTCAAAGCTAGTCACAGCAATACCCTTCCTTAGTTTTCTAGACTTCTGTTTAGTGAGATGTGACCAATTTAGACCAAGTCCAGATATAAGATGTCTGCGTGATGTTCTATGAAAACGTTTGCTTTCCTGATAAAAACAGAATGCAAACTGTTATATGATCCTTCCCATTCATCCCTCTGACTTATTTGAAAGCAAACAAGATGTTTGAAACTACAGCAGTTATCTTGAAGCCATCAGGCAACAAGTATAATGACTGAAGCCAACACATTAAAGATGGCAGAGCAGAAAGATAGTTGAAGACTGTGTCCATGGTTGCACTGTTAAACAACTGAACTAACTCCTATGCGTAAACTCGTTGTTGGGTAAAAAACAGCAACTCCTTTCTTTAAGCCAACATTAATTATTAGTTGCATTATTTATAGACCTGAAGTACCATTATGTGGTTCTTATCCCAGGTTTCCTTGTCAGATAGATTGGGCTAAAGTAGAGAAATCCTGTAGCGGTTGAGATTCATTCCTTAACAATGCTGCAGTCAGGAATTAACAATCAGTTGTGATCAGGTTACACAAGCAGGGACATGTTGGAAACATGCATGGCACTTGATGCCATGCAGGAAATGAAGCAGGAAATGAAGCAGTCTCCTAACTGCTAATCTATACTGCACCCAGCGACCCTTAGAAATAGTAGAATTAATAATAATAGCCAATATTTAGAGAGCAATTACATGGACCAGTTATGTCCTAAACACTCCACAGGCATTATTTCAATCTAATCCTGACAATCACCCATTTATTCCACTACAGATATGAAGAAAAAGGCTTAGAAAGAATAAAATTAATTTGCCCACTGCTTGGCAGCTGTTAAACGCTCTAGTCAGAATTTGAACTGTCTTGATTCATAGGCTACTAAGAAATTCAGTATCCTTATCAAGTCCAAAGTTTTTCTGTAAATTCCAGAATACATAGCCATGCACTAGACACCTCCAATGAAAATCTCATAGATGACAAAAGATATATACACAAACCTAAATCTGAGCCTCCTCTTCTTTAAAAAAAAAGGGTTCTATCATCTATACAGGTATCTCAACAAGAAATTTCTCTCTTACCCCCTTGTATTTCTGCTTATCAACCCATCATATCCAGTCAATCATGCAATCACATAGATTAATGATTTTTTAAAAAAAATATGACCCTATAGTGGATCATAAGATTAGTTGAGCGGATAATAATCAGTATTTTTAAGGTAAACTAGAATACCATCATAACAACAGGCTGAAAAAATCATATGATCAATAAATGTAACAAAAGCATGACAGAATTCAACACATATTCATGATAAAAACTCTCAGTAAACTAGGAATAGAGGGAAATTTCTTCAACTTGATAAAGGATATCTATGAAAACCTACAGCTAACATCATACTTAATGGTAAGAAACTTGAACCTTTCCCACTAAGAACAGGTATAAGGCAAGGATGTCCTCTCTCACCATTCTTTTTCAACATTGTACTGGGAGTTTTAGTTAATGTAATAAGGCAAGAAAAGGATATATCGATAAAAAGGGATATATAAGAATCTCAGATGACATGACTGTCTATGCAGAAAATCTAAACGAATCTAGCAAAAAAAGAAAACTCCTTTAACTGATAAGCAATTATAACAAGGTTGCAGAACCTAAAACTACTCTAAAAACCTAAAATCTTAATTTAAAAAAATCTTGTGCTGACCAAAAAAATATCAGTTAATAAATACAAGATACTGATACAGATATACACACATATGATGTATGTATAAACATACAAATTTGCATTTATATAATTGATACATGTGATTATTTGATATAAAAAAACACATAGGCCTATAGGCAGTTGACAAGCAGGATGAGGAAACGAACCAATCAATCATTTTGACGCCTGTGCTGAGTGACCTGCTTTGTGCTACATGATCTGAAGGACGAGTATAAAGGAACAAATGTCTAGAATTAGTTTTTAACAAAGAAAAGAGGTTGAATACAACTTTGTGGGAACACCTAAAGGTTCTGGCCTTAAAGTACTTAGAGCACTACTAGTGAGAACAGAAGGTGCAGCCACGGAGCCAAGGGTGTGCATATGGACAGACATGATGGCACATCCCGTGTTTGAATGGGGCCAGCTCTCCCCTCTGTGGAGGAGTCAGTGAGAGAGCTGAGGAGAGTTCTCTTGCTTTTATATCATCTCCCCCAGTCACGTTTCATGGCACCCTCTTCCCTGTTTTATCATTTGAAATTCCCTCTTAGTGCTACTACTTCAGCTTATATTAACAAAAATAAAAAAGAGTATTCCTAAAGCCCTCTAATCCACTGTTTTCAGCCTTTTAAAGCCGATTTTCTCTTGGCCAACACAAACAATGCCCTATTCTAATGTTGTCTAACATTTTACAATAAATGAACCTTGTGACTAGAAAAACTGTTTTTTAATTAAAAAATAGAACAGAAAATATCAGAATCTATAGGGCATAGTATTGCCTGAAACTAACACTTTTCATATATATGTGTGTGTGTGTGTGTGTGTATAATGAGAAGTGACACTAAGCATATTTTCTATTTTAGCCTGTGGTCAAAATGTTTTAAAAGACTTTTGTAAATTCCATCTCCTAAATAACTCTTGAATCCACCCATTCTCTTTCTTTCATTTAAATTTCTACTCTATTTCAGCATCTCCTGAATTTTTCACGATCTTCCTGTTCTCTTTGCCTTAGGTTTTTCCACTTAAAATCCATTTTCTGCGCTCCAGCCCTGATTAGTTTTCAAAAGCAAAAAATCCAACAATGTTGCACCTTTGATGACTCAGTTTTTGTGTTTTTTGTTTTTGGGGGATTTTTTGTTTTTTTCTTTTGTTTTTGTTTTTTTGCACTGAACTTTAAGTTTGAAATAATACTTAAAATGGTATATAATGCATTACCTTAAGTTTCAGAAGCTTCTTACCTCTCTAACCTCATCTCCCCCCCCCCCCCATTATACATGGTCTGGTCACACTGAACTATTTTCAGTCAACTGAACATGGTCTTCCTACTTCTCTGCTGTTTCAAGACAATCCAGCTAAGTGGTAGGAAACAGCTGATAAACTTTATTTGCCATGTTATCATTGCATCTGCCTGGAACATTCTTTCTCTTTGTTCATCATCTCTTCCTTCTTTGATTACTACTCGTGCTTCATATTCAAAGAATTTGTTAACACTTCTTGTATGCCTTTCCTGTGTATATTTTTATTTGTATCCCTTCTAAGGTTTGATGGCCTCTAGAGCTCCAAACAAGCTCATATGATACATATGTGAGATTTTTTTTTTTTTTTTTTTTTGGTGGTACGCGGGCCTCTCACTGCTGTGGCCTCTCCCGTTGCGGAGCACAGGCTCCGGACGCGCAGGCTCAGCGGCCATGGCTCATGGGCCTAGCCGCTCTGCGGCATGTGGGATCTTCCCGGACCGGGGCACGAACCCGTGTCCGCTGCATCGGCAGGCGGACTCTCAACCACTGCGCCACCAGGGAAGCCCCATATGTGAGATTTTTAAAAAGATACCTCCTACATATTCACGCTCTGTGGGCACATGACTTGGGCAGTGGACAGCATCTTTAGGCAGTGATTATACTTTCCAGTCTCTCTCTCTCTCTCTCCCCCTCCCTTTCTCTCTCTCTGTCACTCACACACTCACACACACCCCTGATGGCAGATGATCTCTACTGAAGCCCTTACCACTATGACTTGCAATTGATTGTTTACTTGCTGTCTACCTCACTAAATGGTAATACCCTTGAGGGGAAAACTTTCATGAGCCCTGTACATCATTACATCACAACGGACTACCTTAGTTCCTGGCACAATATAGATATTAATTCCTTCATTCAACAAATACAAAGTGACCATGTTCTTCGTGCTAGCAAGTGTTCTAGGCACTGGAGATATGAGTGAAGAAAATAATCGAAATGCCTACTTTTAGTGAACTTACACTCTCATGGAGGGTGTCAAGAAAAAAGATAGTTTATGTTACTTAAATTGAGCTTAAGGACTTAATTGACTTGATATGCATCAAGAAGCAGGTGAAGACCAGACAATTTCCTGAGCCAAAGCACGTTTGAAGTTTCACTGGGCAAGAAAGACAGAGTACATTTCACTGTGGTTTAGAATCAGGTTGCAGTGTCCCCTGTCTATAAGTGCTGAAAATGTTCAGATGGCTTTGTGCCCCGTGCCTGGGATTACTGGTGCAATCCCCAAACAGTTCCTTTGAGAGCTGTTTTTGTAAGCCTTGTAGTTTGTCTCTTCCTCAAGGTTCAGGGAGGAACAGGTAGCAAAAACAAAAACAAAAAGAGGGCTTGGGCTGTGGGAAAAGGGAGGGGGCACACTTCTATCATGTCTGTTTTAATTCTTTTGCAAAAGATAATATAATTAACATATTTCCTGGGGGCTTTACAAAATCATATTTTTATGCTAAATGTGTTATAAAATCTGTTCATTTAATACAACTACCCCATGAGGAGGGTAACCGGTGAGATGACTAAGTCATAAAAAGGTTAAGTAACTTGTCCAGCACTACATATCTAGAAAGTTTCAGAAGCAGATTTTGAGAGATTCTATGTTCCGAATCACTATGATTAACTGCTCCTGAATAAATAATTCTTGGATAAATGAACAATGAACATTTTTTCCTTAGAAGGTAGAAACAAACTTTCCTAAAAACCCGCAATGCTAATCAGGTATTTTACTGCCAAGCCAGTTTTAAAAAGCTGATGTGAGCACTGCTGCACTGCATCTACTTGGTATTCATGAATTGAGGACTGATTCCAATCTCCCTAGGATTCCTCTCTAAAAGACTATCTGAGGAACACTAATATAAATGAGAATTATTTTATACCTTACAACTTAAATGGAAAGCATACTACTATATAAATAAAATATTATATAGTACATATTAAACATAAAAGCAATTGTACTTTTTTATTATATCATTAATAGACATTTAAATTTTCTGCTTGAAGAGAAAATGTTCAATGAAGTAGTGACATTTGAGTTTAATTGTAATGCAAAATATGCTTCCACATCAGTAAAATGTAAGTTAATCAGCCTAGTTCTTTCTTTACTATTCTTAGGGGGTCTATCTTGAGATGTTTGGGGTTCAAATTAGACTGATAAGGAGACTGAGAAGAAATCACATTCAGTATTCAGGGTCTGGTGGCACAATGCATCCTCTGAACTTTTCACACAATACAGTAGAAAATGAGGAAGAAGAATCATCTGGAAATCTAAAGTTCTAGTTTTTTACTTCTGCTATTTGCTTAATGCCACTTAGGCAAGACACTTTACTTACCTCTTCTGATAATGAGGAAATAACCGCTTAGCTGTTATCTCAGGATGTTAAAAAATCTTCTATAAGATGTAAAAGAGTCTTATGTCTAATAAGCTATAAAATTACACACACACATAAAATTATACACACACATATAAAATTACAAAATTGCACCTGTCTTTACTGCAGGTGCATGATTTCAAGAATGTCTCCTATCCCCTCAGTATCTAGTTTTCTCATTTATAAAATAAGTGTATCATCTAGTTACCACTAAGTTTATTTTGAGCTCTAAATTTCTAGGTGTACAAATAAGAGGATCATGTAACTTTGAGTAGCAATATTATGACAAGAAAGTGGGTCAGTTCACTGGGCATCTTCAAACTTCCACCTGTTGGTCCCACTGGTCCGCATCAAGCTCCACAGTAATTTATATATCAATATTTTCTCATTTCAGTAACTCTCCTTATCAGCGTCAGAGTCATTCAAAAAGGCAAATCTGATAGTGTCAGTTCTCTTAAGTTTATTTACGACTAAACTTTCAACTACAGAGAAAAGCTCAAATTTTTAGTAAGGCATCAAGGGTCCCTCATATGATGCTTACATTTCCAATATCTTTTCCTACAATCTTGGAATCTTAGTTCGTGAAGTGAAACTTTGTAGGGCTTTATAGGCTATAGTGAAAAGATTTGGTTTAATTATAAGATAGGTGGGAAGCAATTAAAGGGTTTTACTTCTAGGAGTAAAATCATTCTCAGTTTAATTTAAAAAATCCCTTTGTGACAACAGGATTAAAAAAAAAGGAAGAAAAAGAAAAGTAGAAACAATTTAATAATTGAGTCTGGAATTTTTTGATTTGCCCTAAGATAGTGATAGAAGAAATGGAAAATGTGGACAGATTTGGGATCTATTTTGGTAGAATACTTGATCTTAGAGGTAGAATACTTGATCTAGGATTGCATGTAGGATGACTAGAGAATTGTCTTGAGTATCTGGAAAAACAGTAGTGCCATTTGCAGAGAGAGGGAAGGTTAAGCTACTTTCATATTGGCCATGTGGAGTTTGATGTACCTGTTAGACATAAAACAGAACTTTTAAGCAGGCAGTTTGAGTTCAGTCTCAAGATCAAGTGAGAAGCTGAAGATGGAGATTCATCAGCATATAGACTGTATTTAAAGACATTGAAACACTGTGCAATCACCTAAGGAAAGCTCACAGATGGTGAATACATGAAGCCTCAAGACCAAGTCCCGAAATTTATTTCAGGAGGAGGAGAAGGCAGATTGATCAATGTGGTAAGAAAAAAAATAAGAATATTGGGTGTCATAATAGTAACTGCATTAGTTTCCTATTGGTGCTGTAACAAACTGCTACAAATTTAGTAGCTTAAAGTCATATAGATTAATTCTTTTACATTTCTGGAGGTCAGAAGTCTAAAATGGGTAGTCAGGGCTGCATTCTAGGGAAGAATCTGTTTCCTTTTCTATCTTCTAGAAGTTTCTGCATTCCTTGTCTCCGGTCCCCACATCACTCTCACGTCTGCTTCTATTGTCACATCTTCTGTGACTCTCCTGCAAATCTCTTGTAAGGGCTTTTGATTACATCAGTTCTACTCAGATAATCCAAGATAATTTCCCCATCTCGAGATCTTTATCCTAATCTCATTAGCAAAGTCATATTTACCATGTAATTTAACACATTCACAAATTCTGGGATTAGGATGTGCATATCTTTGGGTGGGGCCATTATTCAGCCTATCACAGTAGCAAAAGATTCAAGTATATCATAAAGAGAGACTGTGATCAACAATGCTGAATACTGTAGAGATGCTGAGTGAAATGAAGACAGAGAAGTGACTCTTGGATTTGACAATTTACAGGTCACTGCTAACTTTGACCATTACCCTTTCAGCTAGGGTTGGAATGGGTTAAAGAGTAACTGGGAAATGAGAAAGTGAAGACAAGGAGTGTAGAAAACTATTTTGAGATGTTTTGTTAAGAAAGGGAATAGAGGAATAGTGCGAAGAAAAGGTAAAGTCTGTTTTAAAGATGTAAGTTACTAGTAGCACATTTTATGCAAACATACGTGATCTAATAAAGTTGAAAAAATTTGTGATATGGAAGAATAATAATAAATGCAAAAATGACATCCATGAGGAAAGAGAAGAGGGGATAATTGGATAATTGGAGAGATTAAATTTTTTAATAGATCAGAGCACTTCACTTCTTCCATCTATAAAAACAGGAGGGAAGACAGAAAATGTTTACAGATGCAGAAAACAGAATTTGATGGTTGAAGATGAGCGCATCCCATTTCATGCATCCTCTTAATCTATTTGAAGATGACTGTCTTCCACTGGGGTTTTCAAGGGGGTTTAATTCTAGGGAAGAAGTATATATAATAGAACATCATTTTCAGAGATTAAATGAGAAATTAAGTATCATTACTGACCTGCACTGAGTGCTCATTTGAGAATATGATCATTTCTTTAAAATAAAAGGAATCATCAGAGCTTTATGATTTTTCTCCTGTAATACTCGGTTGCCTTTATACAGGCACGGACACATTTGTTCACAGAATTCAACCAAAGTTGGCTTTTGAACTAGAGAGATTTATGGAGGAAAAATGGGGAGAATAAATTGATCAATTTTTTTGGATAAACTTGGCCAGCATCCATTCACTGATCACGCCTCACATCTTATATACAGTGAAGCCCATCACTGTATCCCAAATAAAACTCAAATCTATGCTCTTCTGTCTGCCTTCTACCACCAGTCAGTCCAACCTAGCATCAATTCTTGCTTGGATTATTTCAATAGCAACTTAATCTGATTTTTCTCTAGTCCATTTTCCACTGCACACAGAACAGAAATAAATGAATAATTTCATCCAGCCCTCCTCCTATGTCCACCATAAAATGCCTCAAATTATTCTTCAATGTGATTAGGATAAAGACAAAAACATATACATCTCCTTTTAATGCTCTACATAGTTTTATCCCTTCCTGTGATGGCATATTATCCCTCTCTTCCTCTTGTTGTCTCAGCATTCCAGCCACTCTGAAATTCCTTTAGTTCTCCAAACATTCCAAGTTCCCCCAAGGCCTTGACAATATTGTCTCTTTCATTAGAAACAAAATTCATTTTTCTCTTTGCCTAATCAACTCTCACACAGTTGCCTGAACTCAGCTGTACCTTGACTTCCTCACAGAAGTCATCTCCAATATTGCACATAAATTGAGAGCAGTGATCATGTATTTAATAGCACATATAATGGTATGAATATATACATTTTATGGAATTATATATTTAACGGCTATCCCACCATTAGACTACAAATTACATAAGGAGAGGACCAGATTTTCAAAGAGCATATATGTAAACTATCACCATATTTACATAGTATAATGTATATTTATGTTATATATTATACATGTGAATTATATCATTTATTATATTACTATAGATCATATTTATATATATTTTTTCTATTTCCTGATTCCTATAGATCTGTTAGAAGAATATATATTAAATCTAAACAGAAAAAATAGGGAATTATGAAGGCTGGAAAGGAGGCCAAAGCTAAATTTAAAATGTTACTTTATTTTTTTTAAGTTAACTGGTAATTATATTATCACACTTTTCTGTATTTATAATACTGCAGAAATATATGACTATATTCTCAACCAGCAGAAGAATTTTGTCACTTTTGTTTGTACAGGAATAGTTTCTGAATCTAAGTGCCATGTTAAATAGTATACAATGATACTTTTGAACTACAGAATAGCTAAAAAAAGTTAAGAACAGATGTTGCTTAAAATTTAAGGAAAAAATAACTTTGATTTCATACCTAAACTGAGGAGAAGATTCACAAACTTTTTCTTACCACTACAAATGATTCAAAAATATAATTTTAATAGAAAAAGTATAAACCTTAATTAAATGTATTTTATATTGCCAATATCTACTTACAGATATCTCTTTATATGTATATAAATATAGATACATATAACATATATTTGCATGCATGTAGTGTATATATATATATAGACACATATAATTGTTGTGTGCACGTGTGTGTATGTAACCAGCAGAAATTTACAGATTTGCTTGTGTCAAGTTATTTCTTCTTAATAAACAATGCTTTATGATTTATTTTTGAAAGAAGCCTTGACAGGGGAAAGATTTTTGTGAATATTCATTCTAAGTCTGCTTCTAAAGAAGTTCGTTTATTCTCAGCAATATCAGATTTCTGACTTACTGAGGAAACAATCTTCTAGCACCTCCTGGAGGTGCTACATTGTCACCCCACATCACATTCTCAGTCCATTTGCTCTTTGCCTCATGGATCCTAAGCGACTGTACATAGTCAACTGCAACACCCCCCAGCATCCTGGAGTTCCTAGTCAGCTCATCAGTCTATGTTTATAAACATGCAACAGATTTCAGATCATGTCATCAAACATACCTGAAATAACTAAGCTAAATGAAATATGACTAAATGGCTGCTCAGTTAAAAGGATATGCATATCCCTTTTACATTTTTGTTTTAATCTCACTGCTTCAATTTTAGTTAAAAACTAATATGAAATCAGTAACATTTGTAAAAAAAAAAAGTCATAGCATTTCTTTTTTTCTTAGCTTAAGTCAAGTGCTCTTAATGAGGTTTTAATGTTTGGTTTGTTTTTTTAATTAATGCCTCATCGTCTGACAGTAAGCATGCCTCAGAGTCAGTGTTCAATAAAAGGTTGAATTTTATCAGAACTTAGGAGCAGGGATGCTACTGAGAGACTGAAGTCTATTTAATACTTGATCAAGAAAGGGAAAAGACATAGGAGAAAAGGGGTATGGATAGAAGAACAGAAGGAAGGAACGGAAGAAGGAAGGGAGGGAAGAAAGGAGGGGATTTAAGAGGCACACTTTTCTAGATTATAACTTACAAAGATGTTAATTGTGGTTTTTATATTTTAATCTTTAACTCACTAGCACTTTGCCAAAAACTGATAGTCACTAAAAAAAAAAAAAAAGTGACTGCTGAATTGAACAGGACAGATAGCCTTGGAGGTTAAAAGAAATCCACTTTTATCCTTGATATCAAGGGAGATTTTTTCTCCCCAGTACCTGTTCCCCATTTTATCACTGACTGATTTCCCATTGTATGACTTCAACTTCTGTGTAATAGATTACTCCAAAATTTAGTACTTGAAGACAACAAATACTTATTATCTCACAGTTTCTAAGAGTCGGGAAACTTGAGTGGCTTATGTGGGTGGTAGGGTCTCTCCTGAGGTTGCAGTCAAGTTGTTGACCAGCACTGAGGTCATCTGAGGCTTATTTGGGCCTGGAGGATCTGCTTCCAGCTTTCCATCTGTCGTTATTTGCAGGAGGCTTCAGTTCTCTCCATGTGTATCTTTCCAGGGCTGTAACTCTGTTCTCCACAAAACTAATCACATGCTCGATTATTAAAATAAGGTCTTGATCTCCCCCAGAACACTGGTATAGTCACCAAGAGCTACGGTAGAAAGATAATGTGTTGAAGCTAGGTATAGTTAGGGGTACTGTCAGGGTCTCAAAGAAATCCATGAATAAGGAACTCTTTCATTGTTGATTCTGAAAAGGGGTGATTTTTCTGAGGCTTGAACCCTTATGAAACTATTCCCCCACTGGCATAATTAGTGTCAGAAAATGACCTGCTTTCTTCTCGGTGCTCTAATTTTATTTATTGCAGTTTTCTTTTTCCAAATTGATGAAGAATAAAATGGTGTCTCACAGCTTGATTCCTACTCTATTAAATTCTAGAAGAAAGCAATCAGGGATTTTCAGTTCTGTTAAATTGTGGTATGGGGGTGGTGTATGGGGGTACGTGTATGCTCTACTCACAGAAATAAAGAAGAAAGACAAAGATCTAAAACAAACAACAATGAAAAAACTATTCAAGTTCCTACAGTATCATGGATACCAAAGATTTGGCTATTGTATTTCGTAGAATTAAATTAAATTAGGCTCTTAACAATATACAATCACCTTTTCATTTTGTTTTATTTTCTTTTTTTCTTTCTTTCTTTTTTGAACATTACCCAAAGTTTCTTACTCCTTTATTCTAAGTTTGGAATTTCTAGCCTTTTATTTGCCCCTTTAGTAAACACCTATTTGTCTCTTTTAGATAGACAGATGGATAGATAGATAGATGATAGATAATCCCATATCCCATACAGATATACATCACAGAAAGAGAAAATACAGATATACATCTAAATAATATAAGAAATTATAATGTAACTATATATAATTACAGTGGACTATAATGGAATGAACTAATAAGAAAACTTGTGAAGTGGCTACAGGAGGAGCATAACAGGATAAAGGTGGTGGATCAATCTCTAAGCTCATTAATTTTTCTCATTGTCATCAGGAAAGCAATAGGATACTCTTTCGTTTCTAACATCTATAATTGTTTAAAAAGGTGTTAAATACATCATTTAAAGAACATAACCACCAGAATTAAAACAAACTATATATATTCAAAGTAACAGAAGAAGGAAAATAAGAATATAGCATGATAATTAAATGGAAAAATGAAATAAGGTGACAGAGTCAAGTCAAACATACATTTGAAAAATCTCTTATAGAAAAGCAAAAACAGCAACAACAACCTGGCTTCAAGTTACATAGCAGAAATATGTAAATCAAGGTTAAATAGTAAGCTTCAAAGCAAAAATATGGGCACAGAACACACCAAATAAACTCATTCAAAATAAAAACAAAATTAGGATATTAATATTAGGCAAAATTAAATAAAAGCTAGTAAGCATTAAAATAAATGAAGTTGGGCTTCCCTGGTGGTGCAGTGGTTGGGAGTCCACCTGCCGATGCAGGGGACACGGGTTCGTGCCCCGGTCCGGGAGGATCCCATGTGCCACGGAGCGGCTGGGCCCATGAGCCATGGCCGCTGAGCCTGCACGTCCGGAGCCTGTGCTCCGCAACGGGAGAGGCCACAGCAGTGAGAAGCCCGCGTACCGCAAAAATAAATAAATAAATAAATAAATAAATAAATAAATAAATGAAGTTAATAAATGATAAAGATATTTAAAAATGATAAAAGGAAAAATTCTCAGTAAATAAGATGCCTTCACATTAAAATACACAAATTAATTTTATTGGGTTGGCCAAAAAGTGCCTTCAGTTTTTAAGTAAAATTAAAGACATTTTTTATTTTCACCAAGAACTTTATTGAACAACGTATTCACCCTTTTGTTCCACTACCTTCTGCCATTTTTCAGGCAACTTCATAATTCCATCTTCCCAAAAATTTTTGCCCTTTTGAGCAAAGAACTGTTCCAGTTGACTTTTACAGTCTTCCAGGGAATTGAAATTTTTTCCATTAAGAGAATTTTGTAAAGACTGAAATAAATGGAAACCCGAAGGTGCAATGTTTGGTGAATATGGCCAATGAATCAGAACTTCTCAGCCAAGCTGTAAGTTTTTGCCTGGTCATCAAAGATACATGCAGTCTTGAGCTACCCTGATGGAAGATTATGTGTTTTCTATTGACTAATTCTGGACGCTTTTTGTTGAGTGTTGCTTTCACTCGGTCTAATTAGGAGCAGTACTAGTTGGAATTAATTGTTTGGTTAGAAGGAGCTCATAATTGAGGACTCACTTCCAAACCCACCATATACACAACATCACCTCCTTTGGATGAAGAACGACCTTTGGTGTGGTTGGTGGTATTCATTTCGCTCGCCCCACAATCTCTTCCATTCCACATTATTGTACAGTATTCACTTTTCATCGCCTGTCACAATTTGTTTTAAAAACAAAACGTTTCATTACGTTTAAGTAGCGAATCACATGCAGAAATACAGTCAAGAACGTTTTTTTCTCTTAACTTATGTGGAACCCAAACATCAAAGCGATTCATATAACCAAGCTGGTGCAAATGATTTTCAATGCTTGATTTGGATATTTTGAGTATGTCGGCTATCTCCCTTGTGGTATAATGTTGATTGTTCTCAATTAACGTCTCGATTTGATTGCTATCAACTTCAACTGGTCTACCCAACCATGGAGCGTCAACCAGCAAGAAATCTCCAGCACGAAACTACGCAAACCATTTTGACATGTTTGATCAGTCACAGCACCTTTTCCATACACTGCACAAATCTTTTTGTGCATTTCAGTTGCATTTTTACCTTTCTTGAAATAATAAAGCATAATATGCCAAATATGTTGTTTTCCCTCCATCTTCACTATTAAAATGGCTACACAAAAACTGACCAATTTTGATGCCTTTTTTTAAATGCATGTCAATATGATAGCTGTCACATACAATCTAACAAAATTACTTCAAATGAAGTTAAAGACAACTAAGTGCTAATACAGCCATCTTAGGGAAAAAACTGAACAAACCTTTTGGCCAACCCAATACATCAACATTTGTAAACTTGATACATTTAAGATGGATTTCCTAAAACTAATAGATGAAAATGTATACAACATTTTGTTGCTTAGAATATAAAGTCCTTTTTTTCATAATAGTTACTCCATTTTATATTCCCATCAACACTGTACAAAGGTTCCAGATTTTCCCACACCTTCACCAACATCTATTAACTTTTATTAATAAAACATATCCTCAGTAATTAACACATTGTAATTAAACTATACTTAATAAAAAATGAATTAAAAAATAGCATATCCTAACAAGTATGAAGTGATATCTACTGTGATTTTGATTTGCACTTCCCCCATGATTAGTAAGGTTGAGAACATTTTCATTTTACCTCTTCACCATTTTGTAAAGTACTTTTAAAGCATGACTTTTAAGACCAGAAGACCACAAGATATGTTTAACCTCATCGTGAAAGAATATTATAAGTGGTGCAACTTCTTCGAGGACGATTTGCAATATGACTTTGCAATTTCACTTCTTGAAATTCACCCTACAGCTATACTCACCTATGGTGAACTGAATAATGATCCCCCAAATCTCAAATTCCTAATCCCTGGAACCTGGGAAGTTAATTTACATGGAAAAGGGGGCTTTGCAGATGTGATTAAATAAAAGGATCTTGAGATGGGAGATTTTCCTGGATTATCTGGATGGGCCCTATATTTAAACACAAGTATTATAAACAGGGAGGCAGAGGGAGATTTGGCTGAAGAAGAGAAGGTAATGTGACTATGAAGGCAGAGACTGGAGAGATGTGACCACACCTCAAAGAAGGCTAGTAGCTGCCAAAAGCTGGAAAAGGCAAAGAACAAATTCTGCCTCAGAGCCTCTGGAAGGAGCAAGGCTCTGCTGACATGACTACAGCCCCATTAAGACTCAGTTCAAACTTCTTGCCTCCAGAACTGTAACAGAATAAATTCTTGCTGTTTTAAACTACTCAATGTGTGGTAATTTGTTATGGCAGCAATAGAAACTAATATATCATCCCAACCCTGAAAGATATGCAAGGAAAAATCTTTTTCTTATTGAAGCCTTTTTATGAATATTTTTTAATCCCAAGAGAAAGTATCAAGAGAAAACCAAAGTAAAAGACGAATGAAATTGGACACAAACAAAAAAAAAAATAAAGAAAATCAATGAAATAAAAAGCTGACTTTTCTAGAAGATGAACAAAATTCATAAAATTCTAGCCAGATTCATCAGGAAAAACAAGTTACAAGACACAAACTACCAATATTAGAAATGATAGAGGAAATATTCCTATAAAATACTGATATTAAATGAATAATAAGAGAATATTATGAAGAAATCTGTCACAGTAAATTCAGTGATTTAGATGAAATGGGCCAATTCCTTGGAAAATAAACGTCATTAAAACTTGCTCAAAAAGAAATAGATTCCTTGAATAGCACTGCATCTATTAAAGTAATTGAAACTCCAGTAAACAACAAATCTAAACCTTCCCTAAAAGAAAACTCCACAGGGTTCCCTGGTGGCGCAGTGGTTAAGAATCCACTTGCCGGAGGTGAGGAAGATGGCGGAACAGTAAGACGCGGAGATCACCTTCCTCCCCACAGATACACCATAAATACATCTACACATGGAACTGCTCCTACAGAACACCCACGGAATGCTGGCAGAAGCCCTCAGACCTCCCAAAAGGCAAGAAACTCCCCACGTACCTGGGTAGGGCAAAAGAAAAAACAGAGACAAAAGAATAGGGATGGGACCTGCACCTCTGGGAGGGAGCTGTGAAGGAGGAAAGGTTTCCACACACTAGGAAGCCCCTTCGGGGGTGGACACTGTGGGTGGCGGAGCGGGAGAGCTTCGAAGCCGCGGAGGAGAGCGTAGCCACAGGGTGCGGAAGGCAAAGCGGGGACATTTCTGCACAGAGGATCGGTGCCGACCGGCACTCACCCACCCGAGAGGCTTGTCTGCTCACCCGCCGGGGCGGGCGGGACTGGGAGTTGAGGCTTGGGCTTCGGTTGGAGTGCAGGGAGAGGACTGGGGTTGGCGGTGTGAACACAACCTGAAGGGGTTAGGGCGCCACGGCTAGCCGGGAGGGAGTCCGGAAAAAGTCTGGAGCTGCCGAAGAGGCAAGAGACTTTCTTAAAGGAGCTCCAGAGACGGGCGCGAGACGCTAAGGCTACTGCTGCCGCCACCAAGAAGCCTGTGTGCGAGCACAGGTCACTATCCACACCACCCGTCCTGGGAGCCTGTGCAGCCCGCCACTGCCAGGGTCCCAGGATCCGGGGTCAACTACCCCGGGAGAACGCACGGCGCGCCTCAGGCTGGTGCAACGTTACACCGGCCTCTGCTGCCGCAGGCTCGCCCCGCATCCGCACCCCTCCCTCCCCCCGGCCTGTGAGCCAGAGCCCCTGAATCAGCTGCTCCTTTAACCCCGTCCTGTCTGAGCGAAGAACAGACGCCCTCAGGTGACCTACACGAAGAGGCAGGTCCAAATCCAAAGCTGAACCCCGGGAGCTGTGCAACAGAGAAGAGGAAGGGAAATCTCTCCCAGCAGCCTCAGGAGCAGCGGATTAAATCTCCATAATGAACTTGATGTACCTGCATCTGTGGAATATCTGAATAGACAATGAATCATCCCAAATTGAGGAGGCGGACTTTGAATGCAAGATATATTATTTTTTCCCCTTTTCCTCTGTTTGTGAGTGTGCATGTGTATGCTTCTGTGTGAGATTTTGTCTGTATGGCTTTGCTTTCACCATTTGTCCTAGGGTTCTGTCCGTCCGTTTTTTTTTTTTTCTTTTTAAAAAAATTTTTTTCTTAATATTTATTTTAATTTTTTACTTTAATAACTTTATTTTACCTTATTTTATTTCCTTCCTTCCTTCCTTCCTTCCTCTCTTTCTTCTTTTTCTCCCTTTTATTCTGATCCGTGTGGATGAAAGGCTCTTGGTGCTCCAGCCAGGGGTCAGTGCTGTGCCTCTGAGGTGGGAGAGCCAACTTCAGGATACTGGTCCACAAGAGACCTCCCAGCTCCATGTAATATCAAACGGCGAAAATCTCCTGAACATCTCCATCTCAACACCAAGACCCAGCTTCACTCAACGACCAGCAGGCTACAGTGCTGGACACCCTATGCCAAACAACTAGCAAGACAGGAACACAACCCCATCCATTAGCAGAGGGGCTGCCTAAAATCATAATAAGGCCACAGACACCCAAAAACACTCCACCAGACGTGGACCTGCACACCAGAAAGACAAGATCCAGCCATATCCACCAGAACACAGGCACTAGTCCCCTCCACCAGGAAGCCCACACAACCCACTGAACCAAACTTAGCCACTGGGGACAGACACCAAAAACAACAGGAACTACGAACCTGCAGCCTGCAAAAAGGAGACCCCAAACACAGTAAGATAAGCAAAATGAGATGGCAGAAAATCACACAGCAGATGAAGGACCAAGGTATACACCCACCACATCTAACAAATGAAGAGGAAATAGGCAGTCTACCTGAAAAAGAATTCAGAATAATGATAGTAAAGATGATCCAAAATCTTGGAAATAGAATAGAGAAAATGCAAGAAACATTTAACAAGGACCTAGAAGAACTAAAGGGTAAACAAGCAACAATGAACAACACAATAAACGAAATTAAAAATACTCTAGAAGGGATCAACAGCAGAATAACTGAGACAGAAGAACGGATAAGTGACCTGGAAGATAAAATAGTGGAAATAACTACTGCAGAGCAGAATAAAGATAAAAGAATGAAAAGAACTGAGGACAGTCTCAGAGACCTCTGGGACGTTAAATGCACCAACATTTGAATTACAGGGGTCCCAGAACAAGAAGAGTAAAAGAAAGGGACTGAGGAAACATTTGAAGAGATTATAGTTGAAAACTTCCCTAATATGGGAAAGGAAATAGTTAATCAAGTCCAGGAAGCACAGAGAGTCCCATACAGGATAAATCCAAGGAGAAACACGCCAAGACACATATTAATCAAACTATCAAAAATTAAATACAAAGAAAACATATTAAAAGCAGCAAGGGAAAAACAACAAGTAACACACAAGGGAATCCTCATAAGGTTAACAGCTGATCTTTCAGCAGAAACTCTGCAAGCCAAAAGGCAATGGCAGGACATATTTAAAGTGATGAAGGAGAAAAAGCTGCAACCAAGATTACTCTACCCAGCACGGATCTCATTCAGATTTGATGGAGAAATTAAAACCTTTACAGACAAGCAAAAGCTGAGAGAGTTCAGCACCACCAAACCAGATTTACAACAAATGCTAAAGGAACTTCTCTAGGCAAGAAACAGAAAAGAAGGAAAAGATCTACAATAACAAACCCAAAACAATTAAGAATATGGGAATAGGAACATACATATCTATAATTACCTTAAATATAAATGGATTAAATGCTCCCACCAAAAGACACAGACTGGCTGAATGGATACAAAAACAAGACCCGTATATACGCTGTCTACAAGAGACCCACTTGAGACTTAGGGACACATACAGACTGAAAGTGATGTGATGGAAAAAGATATTCCATGCAAGTGGAACTCAAAAGAAAGCTGGAGTAGCAATTCTCATATCAGACAAAATAGACTTTAAAATAAAAAGAGACAAAGAAGGACACTACATAATGAT
The DNA here is from genome assembly GCF_964374135.1 of Grampus griseus. Classification (NCBI taxonomy): domain Eukaryota; kingdom Metazoa; phylum Chordata; class Mammalia; order Artiodactyla; family Delphinidae; genus Grampus; species Grampus griseus. Next base: position 10,061,061 of record NC_139017.1, on the reverse strand, counting down.
CAAGGGCTTGATCCAAGAAGAAGATATAACAATTGTAAATATTTATGCACCCAACATAGGAGCACCTCAATACATAAGGCAAATACCAACAGCCATAAAAGGTGAAATTGACAGTAACACAATCATAGTAGGGGATTTTAACACCCCACTTTCACCAATGGACAGATCATCCAAAATGAAAATAAATATGGAAACACAAGCTTTAAATGATACATTAAACAAGATGGACTTAATTGATATTTATGGGACATTCCATTCAAAAACAACAGAATACACATTTTTCTCAAGTGCTCATGGAACATTCTCCATGATAGATCATATCTTGGGTCGCAAATCAAGCCTTGGTAAATATAAGAAAATTGAAATCGTATCAAGTATCTTTTCTGACCACAACGCTATGAGACTAGATACCAATTACAGGAAAACATCTGTAAAAAATACAAACACATGGAGACTAAACAATACACTACTTAATAACGAAGTGATCACTGAAGAAATCAAAGAGGAAATCAAAAAAATACCTAGAAACAAATGACAATGGAGACATGACAACCCAAAACTGATGGGATGCAGCAAAAGCTGTTCTAAGAGGGAAGTTTATAGCAATACAAGCCTACCTTAAGAAACAAGAAACATCTTGAATAAACAACCTAACCTTGCACCTAAAGCAATTAGAGAAAGAAGAACAAAAAACCCCAAGGTTAGCAGAAAGAAAGAAATCATAAAGATCAGATCAGAAATAAATGAAAAAGAAATGAAAGAAATGAGAGCAAAGATCAATAAAACTAAATGCTGGTTCTTTGAGAAGATAAACAAAATTGATAAAGCATTAGCCAGGCTCATCAAGAAAAAAAGGGAGAAGACTCATATCAATAGAATTAGAAATGAAAAAGGTGAAGTAACAACTGACACTGCAGAAATACAAAGGATCATGAGAGATTGCTACAAGCAACTCTATGCCAATATAAATGGACAACCTGGAAGAAATGGACAAATTCTTAGAAATGCACAACCTGCCAAGACTGAACCAGGAAGAAATAGAAAATATGAACAGACCAATCACAAGCACTGAAATTGAAACTGTGATTAAAACTTTTCCAACAAACAAAAGCCCAGGCCCAGATGGATTCACAGGCGAATTCTATCAAACATTTAGAGAGGAGCTAACACCTATCCTTCTCAAACTCTTCCAAAATATAGCAGAGGGAGGAACACTCCCAAACTCATTCTACGAGGCCACCATCACCCTGATACCAAAACCAGACAAATATGTCACAAAGAAAGAAAACTACAGGCCAATATCACTGATGAACATAGATGCAAAAATCCTTAACAAAATACTAGGAAACAGAATCCAACAGCACATTAAAAGGACCATAAACCATGATCAAGTGAGGTTTATTCCAGGAATGCAAGGATTCTTCAATATATGCAAATCAATCAACGTGATACACCATATTAACAAATTGAAGGAGAAATACCATATGATCATCTCAATAGATGCAGAGAGAGCTTTCGACAAAATTCAACACCCATTTATGATAAAAACCCTGCAGAAAGTAGGCACAGAGGGAACCTACCTCAACATAATAAGGCCATATATGACAAACCCACAGCCAACATCATCCTCAATGGTGAAAAACTGAAAGCATTTCCACTAAGATCAGGAACAAGACAAGGTTGCCCACTCTCACCACTATTATTCAACATAGTTTTGGAAGTTTTAGCCATAGCAATGAGAGAAGAAAAAGAAATGAAAGGAATCCAAATTGGAAAAGAAGAAGTAAAGCTGTCATTGTTTTCAGATGACATGATAATCCACATAGAGAATACTAAAGATGCTACCAGAAAACTACTAGAGCTAATCAATGTATTTGGTGAAGTAGCAGAATACAAAATTATTGCACAGAAATCTCTGGCATTCCTATACACTAATGATGAAAAATCTGAAAGTGAAATTAAGAAAACATTCCCATTTACCACTGCAACAAAAAGAATAAAATATCTAGGAATAAACCTACCTAAGGAGACAAAAGACCTGTATGCAGAAAATTATAAGACACTGTTGAAAGAAATTAAAGATGATACAAATAGACGGAGAGATATATCATGTTCTTGGATTGGAAGAATCAACATTGTGAAAATGACTCTACTACCCAAAGCAATCTACAGATTCAATGCAATCCCTATCAAATTATCACTGGCATTTTTCACAGAACTAGAACAAAAAAATTCACAATTTGTATGGAAACACAAAAGACCCTGAATAGCCAAAGCAATCTTGAGAACGAAAAACGGAGCTGGAGGAATCAGGCTCCCTGACTTCAGACTATACTTCAAAGCTACAGTAATCAAGACAGTATGGTACTGGCACAAAAACAGAAATATAGCTCAATGGAACAGGATAGAAAGCCCAGAGATAAACCCATGCACATATGGTCAAGTTATTTTTGATAACGGAGGCAAGAATATACAGTGGAGAAAAGACAGCCTCTTCAATAAGTGGTGCTGGGAAAACTGGACAGGTACATGTAAAAGTATGAAATTAGAACACTCCCTAACACCATACACAAAAATAAGCTCAAAATGGATTAAAGATCTAAATGTAAGGCCAGAAACTATCAAACTGTTACAGGAAAACATAGGCAGAACACTCTATGGCATAAATCACAGCAAGATCCTTTTTGACCCACCTCCTAGAGAAATGGAAATAAAAACAAAAGTAAACCAATGGGACCTAATGAAACTTAAAAGCTTTTGCACAGCAAAGGAAACCATAAACAAGACCAAAAGACAACCCTCAGAATGGGAGAAAATATTTGCAAATGAAGCAACTGACAAAGGATTAATCTCCAAAAATTACAAGCAGCTCATGCAGCTCAATAACCAAAAAACAAACAAACCAATCCAAAAATGAGCAGAAGACCTAAATAGACACTTCTCCAAAGAAGATATACAGATTGCCAACAAACACGTGAAAGAATGCTCAACTTCATTAATCATTAGAGAAATGCAAATCAAAACTACAATGAGATATCATCTCACACCGGTCAGAATGGCCATCATCAAAAAATCTAGAAACAATAAATGCTGGAGAGGGTGTGGAGAAAAGGGAACCCTTTTGCACTGTTGGCGGGAATGTAAATTGATACAGCCACTATGGAGAACAGTATGGACGTTCCTTAAAAAACTACAAATAGAACTACCATATGACCCAGCAATTCCACTACTGGGCATATACCCTGAGAAAACCATAATTCAAAACGAGTCATGTACCAATATGTTCATTGCCGCTCTATTTACATAGCCAGGACATGGAAGCAACCTAAGTGTCCATCAGCAGATGAATGGATAAAAAAGATGTGGCACATATATACAATGGAATATTACTCAGCCATAAAAAGAATCGAAATTGAGTTATTTGTAGTGAGGTGGATGGACCTAGAGTCTGTCATACAGAGTGAAGTAAGTCAGAAAGAGAAAAACAAATACCGTATGCTAACACATATATATGGAATCTAAGGGAAAAAAAGAGAAAAAAGGTCATGAAGAACCTAGGGGTAAGACGGGAATAAAAACACAGACCTACTAGAGAATGCACTTGAGGATATGGGGAGAGGGAAGGGTAAGCTGTGACAAAGTGAGAGAGTGGCATGGACATATATACACTACCAAACGTAAAATAGATAGCTAGTGGGAAGCAGCCTCATAGCACAGGGAGATCAGCTCGGTGGTCTGTGACCACCTAGAGGGATGGGATAGGGAGGGTGGGAGGGAGGGAGACACAAGAGGGAGGAGATATGGGAACATATGTGTATGTATAACTGTTTCACTTTGTTGTGGAGCGGAAGCTAGCACACCATTGTATAGCAATTATACTCCAATAAAGATGTTAAAAAAAAAAAAAATCCGCTTGCCAATGCAGGAGATACTGTTTCGAGCCCTGGTCTTGGAAGATCCCACCTGTTGTGGAGCAACTGGGCCCGTGTGCCAAAGCTACTGAGCATGCGTGCCACAACTGCTTAAGCCCGTGTGCCTAGAGCTCGTGCTCCAGAAGAGAAGCCACCACAATGAGAAGCCTGTGCACCACACGGAAGAGTGGCCCCCGCTCGCCGCCGCCTGCGCACAGCAAAGAAGACCCAATGTAGCCAAAAATAAAAATAAATTAATATTTTAAAAAATTAAAAAAAAAGAAAACTGCAGGCACAGATCACAGATGGTTCCACCCGAGAATTTTTCCAAACACTTAAGGAAAGTATAATACCAATTCTACACAAACTCTTGTAAAAGGTAAACAGACTTCTCTGAGTATTGTACCTGATGCCCCAGGTATTAAGATATCTCTTCCCTCTGGCTGATGAAAATGTAATCTCTTCCAAGCCATATGCGAGCTTTGGAAATTGTCTGCCCTGCTGGTTTTTGATGATTCTTTCCCGAGCTTGTGGAGTTTCCCACCACAGATGTGCTGATGAGTATTCAGCCAGAAATTTGAAGGATCCCTCTGTCAATCTCCAAAGATCTCTCACTTTGCCGCTCCCTCTTCCCCAAACCAGCCATCTGGCCTCTCTGAACTTCAACCTCTGTCTCCGTAACTCCTCAGGACTTCTGGACTTCTGTTTGAATTCTTCTTTCCTGCACTGTTACCTGAAAATTACCTCCAGTCAGTCTGTGAGGGCAATCACAGAGCTAACCTAGCTTGCTTTCCTTTTCTCACAGATCACTGCCATATTGAGTCCATTACCCAATGTCTGAAGAAGTGTTGTTTAATGTATTTTCTCTACGTTTCTAGTTGTTTACAACAGGAGTTCAATTCCCATAGCAGTTAATCCTTCATGGTTCAAAGCAGAAATCTTTTAAGTTTTAAGAAATTTTGAAAACCATGATAAAAGGTGCATGACCTTTTAATTTAGGTGGGTGTGGCTTTAAGAGCATCATTTTGTGAGAGGACCTAGTCCCAACCTAATAGAGAATGAGTCCCATTGATAAGATGGAAAGACCACAGTAAAGCTACACTTGATGTGTAAGGCTCTGTTGACAATTATTCAAATGTCCTTGCTAGATTACAGACTATCTGAATTTATTATTAAAATTTACAATTAGGAGCTCGTTATAAAGCAGGATAAATGAATCTTGTATCAAGAGCATATCTATTTGTATTATATTAATGTTTCTTCTTCAAAAATACTTTTAATTTTAAAATTATATATTGAACAAATGTTTGATTAAAAGGACAAACATAACAGGTATTTTCAGATGTTATTTTATGGCTGGAGGCTCTACACAGTTGATTTTAATCTGGATTACAAGTGCTCTAAAATGTAAAGAAGAAATAAAAGCTTTTTAAGAGTAGTGTTCTCACAGTATAATTTTTTAAAGCATTTTGTAGCTGTTACAGTGACTAAATGAGTTGCACTGTTTCAGTATTCAAAGCTGTAAGTTATATTCTATTTATCTTCCTAAGAAACTTCTGTGCTAAATGTCCTTTACATATACCCCTAAGTTAGAAACAGTGGTTATAAATACTTAACAGTCTCAAAGAACACAAAGAGCCTTCATTTCTACAAGAAAGTCATTTTAAGACCACTTGCTATTAGAAAACACAATTTTTATATGACATTTGGATATACTTAGCAACATGACTCATTCTTTTCTATGTATCCATTGATACTTATGCATCTAAGTATGTATGTACATATGTATCTATATATTTAGGTAACTGATTATCTATATACAACATTTTTCTGGAGTATTTAAAAGCATATCTTACATATATCATCCCATTTTACATTTTAGTGTGCATTTCTAACAGATATTTTTTAAAATATAAATCACAGTACCATTTTCATACCTAGCAAAATTTAACAATAATTCCTTCATATAATCTGGTAATATATATTTCCCTAATCTTTAATTAAATGCCTTTTTCAGTTTTTTTTTTAATAAGGTCCACTTATGGTATTTGTTAATATTTCTTCAAAACTTTTAGTCTCTAACAGCTTCCCCTTTTACAGATGTGTATTTTTTGAAAAAACTGCTCTGCTCTACAGAATTTCCCTCATTCTGGATTCGGCTGATTGCATCCTCACAGTGTTTATTGAACGGGTTCTTCTATCTACATTTCCTCCAAACTGTTATGACTCACATCTAAAGGTTTGATGAGATTCAGATCAATAATATTTTAACAATGTAACAAGCTTTTAAAAATCCCTTTCAAATCTTGACTCTAAAAGACACTCATTATTTGTCACATGATGAATTTCTGAGCACTGGGAAAAAGAAATAATGCTTAGTTAACTGGCTCACTGGGTAATCCCGTATGGTAGATGTTGGTAATAAAAACCACCATCAGAATAAGCAAAACTTCATTTGTCACAACTTCCTCAGTTTGTAATACAGCATTAACTGTTCCAACATATTTAAGTGAAAAACTGTAGATGAAGTATGTGTGCTTCAGCTAGTACTCAGCATTAAATAAAATACTCAATATCTCATTAGCATCTCTCAACCCATGTAACACTTTTTTTGTCTATTAGCATGATAAGTATAGTTAATGAAGATAAAATTTTATAATGCATGTTATAAAAAGAATTCTCAAGTGGTAGTTGGATGACCAGGGTAGAGTGAGGGGCTATTCTTGGGAGTACAGGAATATTACTAGTACATCATAAAGGGAATAAAGGAGGAAAAAAAAAAAGGAGGAATAAAACACACAGAAATTAACCTTAATGTTGTAATTATGACAACTCTGATGGGAGCATCACTTGCAAATTTTCTCTCCACACATATGTATGTTGGAGAGTAGTCACTCATGCATTTTGAAGAAAACAGATTAAAATTTTAATCTTAGTTTTTCTAGTATTATAATGAAGAGAGTTAGCCTTGCTAGCTAGAGTAGAAATTCAATGAGAAAGAAATTGAAGTATTCTCATTTGAATTTCCAAAATAGGTTCTTGAATCCTACATCAGAAAGAAAAATTGTGAAAGTTCTTTTTGTTTTACTTTGTTTTGTTTTGCAAAAGCAAGATATGGTTGAGAGAATTACTTCCCTACCATAAAGAAGGGTAGTGCATAAATGTTTAACAAAATACTGCAGAGAATCCTGGAAAATCCAAGCTGACCCACCCTCTTCAGACACCAAACAAATTTCATGTGAGGAGGAGAAGAGAATGGGTAAGATGTGAACATGGAAAAACCAGTAGAAGCCTAAGATGAGGGACATCCTAGTGGATAAGATTGGAGAAAACTAACAGGGAAAATCATGGACAGCAGAACGAATATACCTATAAGCAGTGTCCATATATCCAAATCAGCATCAAGGCATGGCCTGGAACCATATGGCACCAAGACCAGGAACATAATGCAACCTAAATGTCCATCAGCAGATGAATAAAGAAGATGTGGTACATATACTCAACCATAAAAAAGAATGAAATAATGCCATTTGCAGCAACATGGATGGACCTAGAGATTATCATACTAAGTGAAGTAAGTCAGAAAGAGAAAGTCAAATACCATATGATATCACTTATATGTGGGATCATAAAATATGATACAAATGAACTTATTTACAAAACAGAAACAGACTCACAGACATAGAAAACAAACTTATGGTTACCAAAGGGGAAAGGGGGTGGGGGAGGGATAAATTAGGAGTTTGGGATCAGCAGATACAAATTACTATATATAAAATAAACAACAAGGTCCTACTATAGCACAGGGAACTATATTCAATATCCTGTAATAAAACCATGATGGAGAAGAATATGAAAAAAAATATGTATATATATCACTGAATCACATTGTTGTACATCAGAAATTAACATAACATTGTAGATCAACTATACTTCAATTTAAAAAAAAAGGACCTAAATGGGGACAAGCCAGCACTGGCAGAGTCACTGTCACCATTCAAGTGACCAGCACCACCACAGAGCACCTGTGTTGACATTAACCATTCTCATTACTATTTGATGGGATTTTCCTATACTGTTTCCTGAGTATCACCAGTGGCTTGTCCTGCAGAGGTGAAATCTGCTCAAGGGTAGAGACTTAGCCAAAATTAAGTGAACTACTCCAAGTGGAAATTCCCTTTCAATGGCCCTATGGTCTCAAAAAACCTGTTCCATGAATCTCAAAAAGCTTGTGGTTTGGGCTTCCCTGGTGGCGCAGTGGTTGGGAGTCTGCCTGCCGATGCAGGGGACATGGGTTCATGCCCTGGTCCGGGAGGGTCCCACGTGCTGCAGAGCTGCTGGGCCCGTGAGCCGTGGCCACTGAGCCTGCACGTCCGGAGCCTGTGCTCCGCAACGGGAGAGGCCACAACAGTGAGAGGCCCACGAACCACAAAAAAAAAAAAAAAAAAAAGCTTGTGGTTTTATGGAGAGGAAAGGTCCCCAGCAGTCTCTGCACTGGGGTCATACTGGGCAGTGGTGAAACTCACTCCACTGGCCTCTATGGATCCCCATTCACCTCTTCTATTCCACTGGCTACAAATCAATCCATCTATTCTCTTCAGCTTTAGGTACAGAAAGCTACTGCTTCTGATAAAATGGCAATCTGAGAGACACTAATATCACCTCTGATGCTGAGAATCTCACCCATCCTCACTTGACTATCCCATGCCTTTAAAATTTGACCATCACAGGGACAGTAAGAGTTAATGAAATTTATGATAGATCTGAGAATATTAACTGGTAATTGATAGAAATAATGATATACAATCATAGGTCCAAAATCAAATAGAAGTTAGACTTAACTTTCTGTCACTGTTAGTATCTCTAATTGTTATTGCATATGAGTAGGCTGATTGATAATATTGTTTCAGACTATAAATTAAGGTGCATGCTTTTTATATAATTCAATTTCCCACTTTCTGTGAGGGAACACCTGGTGAACCAGAGCAATAAAGCATCACCATCGAGATGATTTTCATCCCAGGAGATTGTTGTGCAGCACAGAACATTAATTATAGCTACTAAGGAGGGAAAGGCAAGTGTCCATCAAACTCTCAGACTGGGAATAATTACCAGGATTGGCAGGTAAGGTCTCAAGGGGAAGGGTTCCTAGAATCTATCTTTTTTTTTTTTTTTCCTCTGAACATAAAAAGGAGCCAGAGGAAACCTATTATCTGGTCCTGCTATTATACCTGGAATTTCTATAACACAAAGTTCAATGATTACATGTGCACTTATGTTAATATAATCTTGCTATTCCCAAATAGAGAATCTGGAGTTTGATAAACCAAAGTTTGAAGTGGCTCTGCCAGTTTCTAACTTTAAGCAATGGAATGGGCCTTTTGTCTGCCTACTGAACAAACATCTGTTCCTCCTTGGTAAGGGAACCTGACTTCTACTGACGTAATTTGGTCCTATGTTAGTCCCAGTCCTCTAGAGGCAGAGGCTGAGATAAAGATGAAACTGTGATTATTGGAGAGGTGCTAATTAGGGAAGTAAGTATGAGGACAAGAGAGGAAGCGAGACACGTGAAAGGTCAGAAGATATACAGCTATTTAACATTGTGCCAGTGGTGATGGCTGCTTCACAGGAAGCTCTGAAGGACTGTAATGGGCTGGTCAGCAAGTGCCTTGATTCCATTACAGGTCCTTGGCAAAGGGGAACCTTCTCCAAGCAGTTCCGGGAAGGGAGATGGAGGATTTGTCCGTCTGATCTCCCTTCAATAAATGGTGTTGCAAAAACTGGACAACCACATGCAGAAGAATGATTGAACCTTTATCTCACATCACATAGAAAATCAATTCAAAATGGATTAAAGAATGAAATGTAAGCTCTGAAACCATAAAACTCCTATAAGAAAACAGAGGAAGAGCTTCCTGATACTGGTCTGGACAAAGATTTTTTAGATATGACACCAAAAACACAGGCAGCAAAAGCAGAACTGGACAAATCCAATTCCATCAAGCTAAAAAGCTTCTGTATAGCAAAAGAAACAATCAGCAAAGTGAAAAGGCAACCTATGGAACAGGCAAGAATTATTGAAAACTATGTATCTGATAAGGTGTCAATATCCAAAATACATATATCCAACTCAAAAAGAAAACAAAAAAACAAAACCCTGATTTTAAAATAGAAAAAGGACCTGAATAGACAGTTCCTAAAAGAACATACACAAATAACCAATAGGCATATGAAAAAGTGTCCAGTTTCACTAAACAGGGAAATACAAATTAAAACCACAATGAGATTATCACCTCACACCTGTTAGAATGACAATCATCAATTAGACAAGAGAAAACAAGTTCGGTGAGGGTGTGGAAAAAAAGGAACCCTGTACACTGCTGGTGGGAGTGTAAATTGGTAGAGCCATTATGGAAAGCAACATGAGTGCTCCTAAAAAAAATTGAAAATAGAAGTACTAAATTATCTAGCAATCCTACTTCTGAGTATATACCCATAGGAAACAAAAGCAGTATCACAAAGAGATATCTGCACTCCAATGTTCGTTTCAGCATTATTCACAATAGCCAAGAAATGGAAACACTCTAAATGTCCATTACTGAATGAGTGGATAAATAAGATGCATGATACACATCTAATGGAATATCACTCAGTCTTATAAAAAGGGAATCCTGCCATTTGAGACCTCATGGATTAACCTGGAGTCTCTTACGCTAAGTGAAATAACCCAGATGCAGAAAGACAAATTCTATATGATCTCAGTTATATATGGACTCTAAAAATAAACTCACAGAAACAGAGTAGAAAGTGGTTATCAGGGGCTGGGGGAGGTGGAAACAGGGAGATGTTGGTCAAGGGGTAAAAAGTTTAAGTTATGCAAGATGAGTAAGTTCTGGAAAGCTGGTGAACAGAAATGTGACTGTAGTTGACAATATTGTATTGTGTACTTGAAATCTGCTAAGAGGGTAGATCTTGAGTGTTCCCAGTGGGGGGAAAAAAAAAGGAGAGAGAGAGAGAAGAAGGGGGAAAGGTGAGGAAAGAGGAAGGGGGAAGAGAAAGAAAAATGGTAAAGGTGTGAAGTAATGAATATGTTGACTGACTTGGCTGTGGTGAATATTTCACAATATGTACAGATATCAGGTCATCAGTTTGCAAACCTTAAATATATACAATTTTTGACTGTCAATTATCCCTCAATTAAAGCTCGGGGAAAAAAAGTAAAGGGGCTAATGGAAGATTTTTACTTATTTGGATCTTGGTGCATAATACTTTCTTCTCATGTGAGCACGTAGTAGAACTGTATGAAAGAATATCCTTGCTGGGAGATGTTCCTAACCTTCATAGGCCAAGCAACATGAGGTGGAGACCAGGTAGGGTTAGTTGTCTGGTGGTGAATGGGGGTGAGAATAGTTCATTCATGATTTTTTTTTTTTTGCTTTAGGTAATAGGAGAAAAAATTAAGAGGCTTTTTGCTGTCTACTGAAAAATCTATAAAATACACATAATTAATGGTAAAATATTTAAAACATTCTTTCTTAAACTAGAATAAGACAAAAATCCTCCTGTCATCACTTTTGTTTGAGATTGTAATGGGGGTTCTAGCATAAAATGAGAGAACACAAATGAAAGAAACAAAACTGTGAAATAAGAGTTATGGGGGAGGTCATCAACTATTCTGGTAATAGCTTTCTCTTACTCTGCAAAATGCATGTTTTAGTAGTATCCTTTAAGTGGTTCAAATATGAGGTATGTGTATACATTTGAATGAAATGAATGAAATATTTCATATATGTTTAATAAAAGAAAAGCAAAGAAATGTTAGAGCACTTTAAGAATCAAATACAAAACTAATATTGAAATCAGAATAAAGTAGCTTTATACTTATTTTAAAAAAAAACATTAACAGAGGCTTTTTTCTTTCTGCTTTTTTTGTTTTAAGCTCTATTGTCCTTGTATCAAACAAGATGCTTGTTTTGAAACGCCAATAAACGAAACTGAACTAAGCATATATTTTTTGAGAAAAAAGAAAGGATGCAGCAGTTATCTGGATAAATATTTGGGTACTAACTCTGGATGGAAGATTTGGATAAAGGCCCCCCCAAATATCTCTAAAAATTCACTCTTAAAAAATTGTGTATTTTCCTCTAAGTAAGAAATGCAGTAGGTGATGAGCTTGAATCAGAACAAGTGATACTTATTCACCTCGTAACTGATTTAAGAATCCCTTTTATTTTACTTTCACTTAATAAGTTGTCAATATTTCTCACAGAGAGTTCCACATTAAGATCATAAAACTGTTGGCAAATAAAGTACTCCATGGTCAATTAGAATTGGGAAAAAACCACATAATCCTCCTGCACAGACACAACATAATCCACATATTAAATTCTGTGTGAATTTCTGACAGTAAAAATATTACACTTAGACAAATTATGAGGTTTTATTTCTTTCACATAAACACCTGGGTAAAATCTCTTTCTGTTCATCTAGCTTCACAAAATTCATTTACTCAACATAATTTATTATGACTCTATAATGTGAAAGCTCAGTGACACAGTTAATAATAAAAAACTTAATGATTCTGTATATCTATTGTGCACATTTAGAAGAAATGCCACCTATGGCTAAAATACATTAAATTCCTATTTGCTCCTTCATAACTAATCATTGCTTCTATATATTGCTATATAAATTTATTTGGATAAAGGAAATACTTTTTAAGTTATGTGCTTCTCAATGAAAGCCACTAGTAGTGGGAAATTATTCCATAGTTTAAACTCAAATTCTCATAACTCTTAGCTTTGTTTTCAGGAGAGTAGGCTTTGATGTAATCACACAGAGTCACATTTTTCTGAAAAAGAAAAAATCTTTTAAAATATTTCTACTCAACAAAATAAATTTCACTAGGAAGAAACCAATTAACCAAAGCATTTTTTTTATTCTTTAAAAGTCGTTAGTAATTTTTTCCCCAATAAGAATTCTTTTTAAATTAATTTTTGATTGAGTGATTCAAATCAAAATATTAAACACTCTGGTGGATATAGAAGCAGTGATAGTGTATACTAGCATTTTTAAAATTTAAATATAGAATAATAATAAGATTTAAATTAAAATTTCCAATGATGCATTTAACTTTAATAAGATTTTGGCAATATTAAACAAATGCCAATGAATCCCCAAAATCCTATTTTAACATACAATGATAGCTATGATTAAGTATTAGTTACATTCATTTGATGTTCTTAATGACTATTAAAAAATTAGAATTTGAGAGTTGTAGTCAATGTGTTGTAATACAACGAACAAAGGAATGAGACTAAAGGTGACTGACTTCTGGCTGATTTGAGGAGATCAGATGCCATCTTATTCTGGAGCAAGAATATCAAATCATCAAAATAAATCCCAAATTTCTGAATTAAAAAAAAATAACAATACTGACACATTTAAAGACAAATACTGAAAATAGCTACTGATTTCTGCTGACCAAAGAACTTTAGAAATCCATTTTAATTCCTCTCAAGGTGTTATCAAAACTCCATTCTAGGGGACTTCCCTGGTGGCACAGTGGTTAAGCATCTGCCTGCCAATGCAGGGGACACAGGTTCGAGCCCTGGTCTGGGAAGACCCCACACGCCGCGGAGCAACTAAGCCCGTGTGCCACAACTACTGAAGCCTGCGTGCCTAGGGCCCGTGCTCCACAACAAGAGAAGCCACCGCAATGCGAAGCCCGCGCACCGCAACGAAGAGTAGCGCCCGCTCGCCGCAACTAGAGAAAGCCCGTGCGCAGCAACGAAGACCCAACGCAGCCAAAAATGAATAAATAAATAAATTTATTTAAAAAAAAAAACAAAACTCCATTCCATAGCAAACCAGAGGCACTGAAGATTGGATTCCTCCCTCTTCCTTGCTCTGGCTGGGCTGGATATGTTTTGTAGCATCAAATGTGCTTCTACTTTTAAAATACGCTCCAACCATGCATATAGCTAAGTATATTGGATTAGAGTGGCTCCATGGCTAAACGTTCGACATCACAAATAATTCACACAGTTAATTTGGTTCCACTGGAAAATACACTGTACACTAAATGACACAATTTTCACATTTCTTTTGAATTGTAAATATAACAGTTTAATTTTCAGGAAGCTCCATATGACCACAGGAAGCACCAAATTAATTCATTTATTAGGTGTTAAGTTACATAGAATTGATAATGCAATAAAACCCCTGATCCTCATTCCTGAGGGGCTCATATCTGCATAAAATTCAAGGAAGCCGTACCCCCTACCCCCACACACGGAGACATAGCTTATCAAGACAGTAATGATGGAATAAGGCCATTCTTGGAGGTCCAGGCTTAACAAACTTCCTTCAGCTCATCCAAGAAGAAATGTTTTCCTACCTCATGCTCTTTAAACATGTTATTTCCTCTACTGGGCACATTTTCGTCATCTCTCATCATTCTAAAACTCCTCAAACATGCCAGTTTCCACTTAAGGTTTCAGGCTGGTTATCATTGTTTCCAGAAAGCCTAGGAAGTTCAGAGTACTAGGCACTCCCTTCTCATAGCAGTTACTGCTTTACATTTTAACATCCTGCCTTCTGCTCTGTGTCCTAGGTTGTTAAGCCCTAGAAAGGTTGGAGTCTTGACTGTTATGTTCATGGTATATCAACAACACTTAATTTCATGCCAAATGAACGAACACACGAATGATCAAAATGAATAGACTAGAAAAGTCCAGGACTGAAATAAGAGAAGTACAATATTAAGTTAGACCAAGGTCTGTCTAATGCTGTTAGCTAATTTAAGAGCTAAGACTTTTTATAAGGCTTATAAAATATTTTTTAATTTAGTATAATCTCGATACTTTTAAAAAGTTCACTAACTTTTGAACACAAAGAGTCTCTGGATTACTCACATTTTATAAGGTAAGAAAAAGTCACCTATTAAAGAGTAATAAGTACCACTATACTCACTTACAGTAATGAGAATTTATGTGTGCCATTTCCTAAGAGGGCCACCAAAAGGTCAACTGTTTTACAAAAAGTGATTCAATTTTTTTAAAAAAAGAGGCTAGAAGGACTGCAAATCTACTTAAAGCAAATGAAAATATATAGATTGTGTGTATGTGCACACATATGTATATATATATGTGATATATATATATACATATTCTTTGGAAATATTATTTTAAATTATACCAAAGTACAGCTAATGTTGAAAAACTGATCCTGAGTGGTTGAAGAGTTGATACAGACACTTTTAGCTCTTTTTGGAGTATACAGACCATTGCTGTATATATAATCTCATAGTAAAGTTTGCTCCATTTGATCAATTATTAAAGTGTAGAAATCTACTGATTCTTGCTGCTGTCTGCCCCTCTCCATATTGCTAGTCAGCTTAATTCTAATTTTAACCACTAAAGATCTGGAATAACCAAAGCAATATTGAGAAAAAGAACAAAGCTGGAGGTATCATGCTCCCTGATTTCACACTACACTACAAAGCTAATCAAAACAGTATGTTACTGACACTAAAACAGACATGCAGATCAATGGAATAGATAGAGCCCAGAAATAAACCCACTTACATGTGGTCAATTAATCCACAACAAAAGAGGCAAAAATATACAATGGGGAAAACCAGTCTCTTCAATAAGTGGTGTTGAGAAAACTGGAAAGCTATATGTAAAAAAATGAAATTAAAACACTTCTTCACACCATATATAGAAATAAACTCAAAATGGATTAAAGGCCTAAATATAAGACCAGAAACCATAAAACTCCTAGAAGAAAACATAGGCAGTTCACTCTTCGACATAAGTCTTGGTAATTTTTGTGGGTTTTTTTGGATCTGCCTCCTCAGGCAAGGGAAACAAAAGCAAGAATAAACAAATGGACCTAATTAAACTTAAAAGCTTTTGCACAGCAAAGGAAACTGTCAACAAAACAAAAAGACAACCTACTGAATGGGAGAAGATATTTGCAAATGTTACATCTGATAAGGGGTTAATACCCAAAATATATAAAAGAGCTCATCCAACTCAATATCAAAAAAATAAACACCCAGTTAATAAATGGGCAG
Source organism: Grampus griseus (assembly GCF_964374135.1). Taxonomy (NCBI): domain Eukaryota; kingdom Metazoa; phylum Chordata; class Mammalia; order Artiodactyla; family Delphinidae; genus Grampus; species Grampus griseus. Next base: position 10,045,068 of record NC_139017.1, on the reverse strand, counting down.
AAGACCTGAATAGACATTTTCCTAAAGGTGACATACAGATGGAAAACAGGCACATGAAAAGATGCTCAACATCACTAATCATCAGGGAAATGCAAATCAAACCCACAATGCAGTATCACCTCACACCTGTCAGAATGGCTATCATCAAAAAGACAAGAAATAATAAATGTTGGAGAGGATGTGGAAAAAAAGGGAACCCTAGTACACTGTTGGTGGGAATGTAAATTGATACAGCCAATGTGGAAAACCGTATGGAGATTCCTCAAAAAACTAAAAATAGAACTACCATATGACCCAACAATTCCACTTTTGGATATTTATCTGAAGAAAACAAAAACACTAATTGTAAAAGATATATGAACCCCAATGTTCATAGCAGCATTGTTAATAATATACATACATACAATGGAACATTACTCAGCCATAAAAAAGAATAAAATTTTGCCATTTGCAACAACATGGATGGACCTGGAGGGTATTATACTTAGTGAAGTAAGTCAGACAGAGAAAGACAAATACTGTGCGCTTTCACTTATATGTGGAAACTGAAAAATAAAACAATGAATGTATATAGCAAAACAGGAACAGTCTCATAAACACAGGGAACAAATGAGTGGGGAGAAGGGTGGGAGGAGGGGCAAGATAGGGGAAGGGGCCTAAGAAGTACAAACCACCAGGAATAAAATAAATAAAATACAAAGATGTAAGGCACAGCACAGGGAATATAACCAATATTTTACAATAACTTTAAATGGAGTACAATCTATAAAAATATCAAATGACTACATTGTGTGCCTGAAACAAATAACATTGTATGGGTTGCCCGGAATGTTCTTCGGGTTTTTCCATAAGATGTTACATAAACAATACTTCAATTAAAAAAAATAATAAATAAAATCATATAATTTACTAATTTTCAATTCTGTCCGTTGTTATTTTCTTTTTAGTTTGCATATTTTTTCTTCATATTATAGAATTTTTTTTTTTAAAGAAGGGCTAAAGTCTCTATGAATAGTTTTAAAAGAGTTCATTGTAACTTGAAGGAAACAATTGAGTGTTAGCTCCCACAAAGTCACCTGAGATGCAGTAAATATATTTTACATACATTGACATTGAAAAGATAGATTTTAGAAATTACCTTTTGGAATATTTTAGATCCTTTGACCTTTTTTTTTTTGACATTTTAAGTGATGGCAAATATCTAGCCATGGAAATAATTCTATTAAAAAAATCACATGAAGTTAAGATGACAATGAGTAGTAACATCGTACTTTTAAAATCTCTTCCTCAATTTTGTCTCAATCACACATACTCACACAGAAACACACACACACTCACACACTCCTGCAACAGTAAAAATATGATTATAAAGAATTAAATCTGATTTTGAACAGATATCAAACTCTAAATTAAAATCAATATCAAAAGAAATATTGTCAAAAAATTTAAGCAAATGTAGCTCCATATGACTAGATAATGTAATTACTCTTCATGGAGATAATACATGCACACACAGAGAGACACACACACACATTTATAAACATATGATTTTTTAATCTACAAAATAAAATCAACCAATTTATTTTAGCATACCTCATATGTTTACTCATTCCTAATATTCATTTGATTTCTCTGGACATTTAAAAAGATAAGGGTCCATGTTGGTTAAACACTATAAACTCATTTTAATCATTATCTTAGGTGAACTGACCTGCCTTCCATCTTCATTCCTCAATCTCAGTCATGGCTAGCTGAGCTCAATTGGCTATGGAACATTTAGCCTAACACCAGATGTTTAAAAAAATATTTTTAAGACACTTCTGTGGCACAGCTGACTGTGGCCCTTTGTATTAACTTGCATCTGATTTCAAGTTTGTTATTTTAAGATATACATAGTAAACAAGAGATGATTTCAATTTAATGCAGTCCTGCCTTAAGGATAGGGTTGCTTGGCTTTTATTGTTTAAAAAAAGAGATAGATGAGGAGAATAACTGAAGAAAGCTTGAAACATCTGTAAACTTTCAGATTATAGATGTCCCCAATTAAAGTTATACAAAATCCAAATTAAAACACTTGCTGGTAGAGCAGTGGAAGGTAACAAGTTTCCTCAAATTTCTTGAAGGATTTGAAATCTGGATGTAGACTCTCATTCCTTAGTTCTTCTACAGTACTATCACAAGCAACAGGTAAAATAGTCCTAACCACTCAAAAGACATTTCTATTGTATGACATCAACTTGGAGTTTTATGGAAGGTAAAACTGAATTAAATTTTACAGTATTAAGATCACTCTAAAACTATAAAGAAATGTAATAAGCCATGCCCAAAGGCCTTCTGAAATAAAAGTGGACGTAAAGACTGTATTAAAAGACAAATTCTTTGAACATTATACCAGAAAGTAGGGTATTCTATTTCTGTAGGTCCTCAAGGCTAAAATTTAAACGCAATTGCCACTGTTAGAAGGCCCTGGCAATTAGGTCCAAGAAATACAGAGAAACCAGACAGTGACCAAAAAAAAACAACCCTGCTTTCCTTCTGGAGCAACTAGCAAATTATATTTAAAATTATTTTTAAGACATCATTGTCTAATACTTCTATTCAATAACAATCAAGTTAATTTAGTATCTAATATATGCCAGGGATTGTGCCAAACACTGGAGAGTCAGAGATGAACACGACATGCAAAGAATTTAAAAAGAATCAGAAAGAGACAAATTATAAATGCAATGCCAGAAAACATTTTGTAGAAAGGTGTGTGTGTGTGTGTGTGTGTGTGTGTGTGTGTGTGTGTGTGTGTGTGTGTGTGTGTATGGAACCTAAATTGGTTTGCAAGTGAGGGGTGAAGGAACAGTGAATGAAAGCAAAATCCTTCTGAGGAAAAAAAAAAAAGGTTTTTTTTTAGTAACTACAATATGGTGAATATGATTGAAATTTGTAGAAAATGGAAAAGTACTAAAAGAAAGTTTCAGAATTGCATAGCAGTCACATCATATAGTGTTTGCTCAAGTTTGGTGGGGGATTTTGTCTGATTTTTACTCTAAAGGTAATGACAAGTCACTGAAGAGCATTTTAGCAGAGCATGATGACAAGATTTATCTGGAATCTCTGGTTCACTGTGGTTTGGGATTGGGATAAAAGTGAATGATCAAAGACCAGCTAGCATGCATTTAGTTTACAGTAATATAGGGAATTGATAATGATATCTTGGAAGAATTGGGTACCAGAAGAATGTCAAAAACACAGGTGTAGAATTGGTAGGATTAATGATTTGGATTGATTGGATATAGAGGATGTGTTAGAGGGAGATTTTCAAGATGACTGACAGGTTTCTGACAAGAGTAACTAGAGGTAATCAGTAATTGTAAAGCAGGGGAAGATCGTGAAATGATAAAATCTAATTTTCTGCTTCCTTTTATTCACAAAAAAAAGTATTAGTCTTCCCAACCCATAAGCATGAGAGATTAGCCCGACCATAAACATATTATCCAAGAGTTGACAAAACAGTCTTTGCTTATTATCTCTAGTTACAATTGCAAAATATTCTTATAATTTTAAAATAGAAACCTTTAGGGTAAATTGGGTATTAGGAAAGTGAGAGAAAGTATAATAAGATTTCAAGATTTTCATCTTGGAAGCTGTGGTTAATCATTAACATACAACAAGAATATATTAATGCTATCAAAGAAGAGTTTACTTTCATAAATTTCCAATTTTACATGTCCTAGTAATAGCCAAATGAAAATGTCAGGTATGAAGTCTGATAGGTCCTGGAGCCTGCAGGACAGTTTTAGTTACATCTGCTTATAAGTGGTTTTTAAAGCATGGATGTGGATGAGAAAACTCATAAAAAGGTAGTGTGAGAACAAAGGAGAAACAGGGAACTGCCCCCCCAAAAAAAACACAGCTGAAAAAGTGAGCAGGTTAAGAGGAGCCCGTGAAGGAGAAAGGTCCTAGAGTTTCAAAAAGGAAATGGGGTAATGATGCCTTCAAATCCAAGGAAAGAGAGCTCCAAAAAGCACAGACAACTGTGTCACTGTGGTAGATTATTATTAAAAAATGTCTGCGATTATATACCCCTTTTGTCACCAGCCAAGCCTGTTAACAATTCCCGAGAAATAAAAATAGAATCTGGGTAATAAAAGAAACTCTAACCCTTTTCTGTTCCTCTGTGCTTCGTCTAGTTTCAGTTGCTCACAGGGGGGCATGTGCAAAGGCCTGGCACCCGGCCCTTCAAACACCAGAGCTCCTGGTGCGAAATGGCTGCTCTGACACCTCAGCTCAGGGCCGTGTGCAGAGGCATGAAGATGGAGCCTGCACTCTGATCTGAGCTGTGAGCAGCGCAGCTGCACCCACCCCGCAAGAAGCCCGCCCACAGCCTGTCCAGAGAGCATGTGCTCTAGAGCTGACCTCACACCAGTCCACTCTCTGATCCAAGAATAAAGCTCTCCTTTGCTTCTGAACCCAATTCGGTCTCGTTCGGTTGGCTTACACCAAACAACACTCGGCAGGAGGCACAGAAGGGTGTGTAACACTTTATTTACAGCCTTTTTCAATATAATTTTCACAGCTCTTCCCATCTAGGGTGGATTTTACCCCCACTCCTTGAACCTGGGCTAGGTCTATGACTTGGCTTTGACTAACAGAATGAAGGGAAAACATCACCATGAAATTCTGTGTCCTGCCCTCAAGAGGCCTTGCTTCCTTCATTCCTTCTCTCTGCTTTCACAATGGGAACAAGTCAAACAAACAAAACCCCTTAAATCTGAGAGCACCTGGACTGGAACAAATGCATGTAAATGTAAGTTCGTGTTGACTGTACACAAGAATTGCCACCAAGGTGACATAGAAACTTATGACAAATAACAAATAAATGTTGCTCTGCAATTTGTTAAATGATACAAGCATGTATTTCATTGAACTTGAGTAAGATGAGAAAGAAAACCATTTAAATTATAATTTTTATCATTTTTGAGTTAATATTTATTATGGTGGTATTAACAGAAGTCAGATAGTAACACTCTGGAGAGAAAATGGAGGTTGGGGAAATGGATGAAGGGCAGAACCAGGGCTCCTGGAACATTCTTTAGAGAACAAACTTCAGTCATTGGAGATTTGCGAAAGATTTCCCAAAAACACTGAGTGTTCTCCAAGCTATTTACAGTGACTCTAGAATTGTCCCTATTGATTAGATGGAGATGACAAACATGGTTTTGTTTGACTGGACAATAAAAATGTAACCTGCAAAGGCAAGATGAAAAGAGGACTTAGACAGTGAAGGACAAATACTGTATGATTTCACTTATATGTGAAATCTAAGAAAACAAAACAAATGAAAAAACATAACAAAACAGAAACAGAGTTATAAATACAGAGAACAACTGAATCATTTTGCTGTACACCTGAAACTAACACAACATTGTAAATCAACTATACTCCAATATAAACTAAAAAAATAATAATAATACAGAGAACAAATAGGTGGTTGACAGAGAGGAAAGGAAGAGGAAAGAAACTGGTGTGGGAGACTAAAGGGCACACAAACTTGCAAAATAAATGAGTCACGGGTATGAAATGGACAGCGTGGGAAATATAATCAACAACTATGTAATATCTTTGTATGGCGATGTATCTTAACATCCTGGTGATTAGTTTAAAATCTATACAAATATCGAATCATTATGTTGTGTAACAGGAATTAACATAGTGCTGTACGTTAATTATACTTCAAAAGCAGACAGACCAACTCACTCATTGAAAAGAGATCAGATCTCTTTTCAGTGGGGTGGGGGGTCAAGGGAGGGCAAATTGAATGAAGGCAGTCAAAATGTACAAAATTCCAGTTATAAGTAAGTACTAGGGATGTAATGCACAACATGATAAATATAATTAACACCACTGTATGTTATATATGAATGCTGAAAGTAAATCCTAAGAGTTCTCATCACAAGAAAACACTTTTTCCTATTTCTTTAATTTTATAATCTATATGATATGTTGGATGTTCACTAAACTTGTGATAATCACTTCATGATACACGAAAACCGAATGATTATACTGTACACTTTATTACAGTGCTGTACATCAATAAAACTGGGGGAAAAATGCCAAGGCAAGATGAAAAGAGAACTTCTTAATAAAGAATAGATTCAAAAGGGAGAACTTAGCTTACAGGAAGGAAGGGAATTACATGACTGGGAATAGTAATATAGTTAAAACAATAATTGAAAAACAAAATAATGGTCCAGAACAAAGGAAATGGCTCCCAGCATAAATCAGTTAACAAATACTTGTGAAAATATTCTGAATCAGGTATTCACACAATTCCCTTAACCAGATGAGGAAATTGGGGATCACCAACATCATTTATCTTTGCAAAGTTTACACAACTAAGAAAAAACTAGGATTACATCCCATAAAGTTGTTTTACTCAAAATTCACTGGCAAGTTTGGAACTCTATCTCCATTTTCATCCAAGAGCCATGCCAGTATCAATGGATGCTTTTCCTTACAAGATGTTTACTACAACTGACGAGCTACAAAATTGAGCTCACCAATCAATGTTCCTTCTCTGAACATTTCTTTCTATTATAAGAAATGCTTTTGGGCTTCCCTGGTGGCGCAGTGGTCGAGAATCTGCCTGCTAATGCAGGGGACACGGGTTCGAGCCCTGGTCTGGGGAGATCCCACATGCCGTGGAGCAACTGGGCCCGTGAGCCACAGCTACTGAGCCTGCGTGTCTGGAGCCTGTGCTCTGCAACAAGAGAGGCCGCGACAGTGAGAGGCCCGCGTGCCGCGATGAAGAGTGGCCCCCGCTCGCCGCAACTGGAGAAAGCCCTCGCACAGCAACGAAGACCCAATGCAGCCAAATAAATAAATAAATTTATTAAAACAAACAAAAAAAAGAAACACTTTTAAGTACATTCCCATACTTTGAACAAGGAGTAGGAATGAATACCATTAACGAAAAGTATACTGAAGTTTACTGTGTTCTTAATAGTAATGATATTCATGTTCAGTGGTAATATGGTTATTAACATTAAATTCCAACTCAACTTAAACTGAATTTCTTTGGTTGACTAGAGTTTCAACTCACAAAAACCTTAGTATATTAAGTTTTCAAAGCTATATCTATTAAAAATGCTTCTGTTTCCCCTTCTTCATTAGAAATTACAGCCCTCATTATCTTATGTAGAGAGAACTACAACACTGCAGGAGACTATCACCTGGATTAGACGTGAGGTGACACTTCTGATTAGGGAAGAGGGGATACTCATGTTCCTTTCTATTTGCATTTGACTCAGAAAACCTCAGGAGAGAGAAAAGACAACTCTGATTCAGGAAAGCGTTCAGACTCATTGAATTGTTAGAATTACTTTGTTCAAAACAGCCTCCAGAGATATAAGTTATGTCATGAACCTAATTCATAGAGTGACAAAAGGTACCCATTGTGCACCTCTAACTTTCAAGCTCAATGGTTGTTAAGCTTAATAATGAGTCTCTGATTTGCTAAAAGGCCCAAACAAGGCTGTGTGTTAGGGAACATGAGGTATCATTCACTCCTTAAATGCAACTGTGTAGGGGAAAAGGGGTATAGAAATTGCAGATCTTGTTCTAATGTGGAAATAGAATGAAATTGATTTTCAGTGGAAATATTCTGAGCCAACGGTAAAGCAAGAAGATCCCATAGCAAATACAAATAGTAAATGATTAAACAAAAAAATATTCAAAGAGAAATTAAAGTACATATATTATGAAGTCTTCACTCCAATTCTAATCATTAGATTCTTCTGCATATAAAAATATGCATATTTCTAAAAATTTTAGAAATCTTAGGAAGAACTCTCTTCTATATGAACACTCCTGCAGTGGGTGATGCTTCTCAAAATCATTAGTATTTCCTAATTTATTAATTATATATTTAATGCCTGATACTTTCATACAATTCTCTTGCTTCCATTTAACAAAATTCTGTCTCAGAGATTCAATTCCTTCAATCTCACTGGTGTATATAATTGATAATAGATTACAGGCAGAGTTTTTTAATTTTTAGGTATTTTTAGAAACTATTAGATGTTCTATGATAAATACACATGATTTGTGTGTCTATTACACCTCTATCCATGAGATATAATGCATAATAGCTCTGAGAAGGATTTTATTAAATAAACCCATTTAATTATTTAATTTGCTTAACCAATTTTTTTCAAATTATTTAATAATGAAATATTACACCTCTGTTTCCTCCTCCCTGCCACAAGTTACCAATTAACGTCTTGATGAAGGATATTTGTCAATGTATTATTGTGGGAGATCCTAAAGTGTTATCACTCTCGGAAATAATAGCTTTAAATGGGCAGAATCCTTCCAAATTCAGTAAGCAGAAAAGGAATTTATAATTATTGAGCCCTTGCTATGTTCCAGATGTTATATGATGAGCACATTTTATGCTACAGGAGAATGGTGCTTTAAACATTTTAATTCTGGCTTGGAGATATAGCATGCAGAAAAGGGTGCTGTTCCCACATTTATAACAAGAAAAAACCTGGAAAAACTAAAAACAACTTCTCTTAAACTCATTGGAGAACTGAGGTTGCAGGGTAAACAACTGACCCAAAATATGTAATGAGGCATTCACCTGCAAGTAGAAACAGGATGAGGGCATTTACTTACCTGTAAAAGAAAGACATCACAGATGCCATAAAACCCAGTGAGAATTGCCAAAGGTCCATTATGGGCTAGTGTAAGAGAATAAAGCCTCGGGGGCCATAGGAGGGACGTTTCACACTCCCTGGCAGGATTTTCCTACAGGAACTCTACTAGGTGCTTGCATTGAAAAACACAGAGCTTTCTGAAAATGCTTTCCCGTGGTGCTGGCTGGAGGAGGCGACCAGCAAGCCACTGCCAAAATCCTCCCAGTCCTATTTCTATGATTCTCTCTATAGAACAAAAGCCCTACTCTGAAGGGGGAAGAACAATAAACACTGTGCCTTCAGAGCTCTCATAGAAACTCACTGCCTCTGGTAGAGAAAATAACTTCAGTCAATCATCAATCAATCAATCAAGCACTGTCCTTTGAGAGGAGCAGAATCCCTTCCTCTGACAGAAGGGTCAGCATTCTATCTGGAGGAGAAGCAGAGCACTGCGAAGGCCGTGCCCGTGAGACCAGGCTCACAGTGCTGGCCAAAGACTAAGGTTTTATCAGATTATCAGGGCAGCCCGCACCCGCCTCCACCACCACACTAGGAGGCATCAAGGAAGACGAGAGTGGAACACCACTGGAAGGGCTGCCAAAGACACAGTCTCCTAGGAAGCAGTGCAAACAGAAGACCAAAAGCCAAGTGGGAAGACTCAACACCAACAGGGATTAGACTCTGAGACAAACTCCTGAAAAATTAGCCCATCCTGTAAACCCAAGGTGTAACTAAGGGGATTTGGAGTCTTAGGCACTGACAGTAGCCAGAGCTATGACTTCAAGCCCAGAAAAATGTGTGACTAGATTAACACAGATCCTCATGTAAAAGGCCTTGCAGGAGGGAAAGCATCAGTGAACTTGCATAGGCCCATAGAAATGTGATGAAACTGAAATGCAAGTAGAAAAAGTAAAACACTCATATACACACACGAAAACACCATTATTTACATAGTACCCTTACCAACTTGATTTTAATACTGAAGAAACTATCAGGCAAATCTAAAAACTGAAGGATTCTAAAGGAAAATTTAGACTCTTCCAAAATATCAAAGTCATGAAAAAGAAACAAACAAAAATGGGCAGGGAACCATTCTAGATGAACAGATTTAACAACCCAAGGCAGTAAATTACCTTGATGATTAGATCCTGGTAGAATGATGAGAGAGGGACTGACAGAGAAAGAAAGAAAGAGGAAAAGAAAAAGTTAGAATAAGAACAGGAAGAGGCAGAAGGAAGAAGAAAAAGAAGAGATGCCACCACCAACATCACAGTGAACTTAACCAAATGCGAAACATTTCATGGATGTTCATTACATTTTTCTTTCAAATTTTCAGTAAGGTTAAAAAAATTTTTAAGATAAAGAGAAAAAAGGAATATGATAGTTGTTTCTTTTGCCTGGCCTTCTTTCTATATACCTGTCAGTATCATGACAGTTTCCTAATCAAATAAATAATTGCTGAATAAAAAAATGAATGTGTGAATAAATAATATAAAATGCAGTTTTCTTCTGGGGCCCATACTAAAGGAGAAAAATGTTATATTGAATCAGACTTTCTCTATGCTATTAAAAAATAAAAACAATTTTTGAGAACACTTTTTCAATTCACCCGCAGCTCTCTCAAAGTTTCAAAAACCGAATCACCTCAAAGGACACAGACATATTTTATGAATTTTAAGTCCAGTCACCATTGTTAATTTCTACTTTGCATTTCAAGTTTTCATTAAGAGTAGACACTTATTCGCTAATAATAATAATCAGGATATTTTCATACACACAAACTATATGGAACGTGAACCACTTGGAATTGAACAACTGAACAACAGTTCAAAAAATCCAGATTAGAACTAAGGTAAAATTACTTTCCAGTAAAATGTATACATCAAAAAAAGCATTTAGAGATAGTTACATAAATTCATCCTCTGGAAATGTAAACTAGGACTTTAGAAGAACCTGGACAGTTTTAGGTACTGGTTGGAAGCAAGCACAAACCAGAAGTCAAGAGGAAGCGAGGACAAATTTGACAAAGTTGAGTAGGAGGTGAAGGAGAGTGGGAAGAACCTGAAAGTGAGGAGAAGGAGAAAGTACTGTTGAAGGGGAAAACATATTTGCATCCCTGGAATATTCTTGTTCAAAGAAAACCTCTTCTAACACCCCTTCTAACATAATTACACTGTGAAGATGGTTACTACTTTCTAGAAACTTACAATAATTTTCAAAATGGTTAAGTAACTTCACTGTAACAGTTGAAACAATTTCAAGAAACTTGGTTAGATTCTATTCATTACATATAAATTTTGCAAAGTTCAGCTTCTCACATATGGTTTCACATATAAGAGGAATGTTCCAATATTTGTTATCCACTTTTAAGTGTGACTTTTTATTCCTTTCTTTCTTTTTTGTAGAGCCTTCTCCAAATAACACTTTTTTTGTTGTTTTGGGTTTTGTTTTGTTTTTTTTTTAATTTATTTGTGTGCTGGTTGTTTTGTTTGATGTTGCAATTCATTAGCTCTAATATCAATCAATGATTTAGTCAATACTGTGTCATTCCATACTATGTGTATACCTAAGTGTTAGGATGTTGGGGCAATTAAACTTTTTCAAAATATTGAAATGAAATGACCTATAATTTGTGTATATACATATTCATTCTGAAGAATTACCATAATTATTATTCATTTTGAAATGATATTTTTAATAGTACCAGCATCAACACAGGAAGCATGTTTATTTTACTGTTTTTTTTTCCATTTGGAAGCAATTGATTTTGAGTTATCATTTGTGCCAACATTCTCATAGCACTTTATAAATACACGTGTTCTACCTGCAGCTTTTAATGAGGAATGATTCTGTTCACAGCAGATACCTCAGAACATCGGTCCAAGCGATTGTGTTTGGCACACTAAGCTGTTAAATTTTCCTATCATTTATGTGTATTTTTAAAGCACTGCCTGCGGCTCTGCTGTTCATTATTAAAAGGAAAGCACTCTCAGAATTTCAACTGGTTTCTTCTGCCTGAACACCAATTAAAACCTGTTTAGTACAACAGTGGAAATGCACTCTAATTCATCACTTTGTAACAGAATTTCTTGGCTCTAATAAATCTCTTTTTATACACTAAAATATGTATTAGAGTATTTCTCAATTCTGAGGAATTACATCTGATTAGGAGGAAAAAAAATAATCAAGTTATAGGAATTAGTTGTCTAACCAGGAAAAAGGAAGCTGGCATTAAGTCCAGCCTTTGTCTTAATTAGAACTGTGTGAGGTAACAGTGAGACATGAACTTGAGTCTAAAGATACTGGGAAAAGGCATTAATGTGTGATTCTGTGTTGAATAAGAGGGAGAACAGGAGAGGCCTTGATAACAGAATTCCACGATAACACATAAATATGTGGCAATTAAAAGACAAAATAAAAGAGCAATTAATTTCATAAAAATGCTATTTGCCTTTAAAAGGCAGATCAACATGCTTTTAGTATAACTAAAAAAAAAAAAAATTATGCCTGGCTTGTAATAGGATACCCCAAAAAGATTATTGAAAACCTCACTAGCTAGTTAATGCAATAGGAAAAGTGAGAAATTTATCAATGTATCAATTTATCAATGAGGGTGATATACCTGATATTCATGAATGAGATAAAAAAAGTTTTAAATGCATGGAGGAGATTAAAAAAATAATTTTAAAAGCATCAAAAACAATAATGCATAGCACTTCTATTTAAATTTTTCTGGACTCATAAAAACCCTGAAAAATCAGTCTATATAAAGGTTAAATTACCTAAAAGATGATTTTGTAATTCATATGGAAATGAGCATAACTTCCTAAGCAGCAAATTCCATCAATTTGTAAAAAACATTTATTCTGCAAATATAACTGCATATATATGTGTGTGTATATATATATATATATTTATTTATGTATGTATATAATACTTTTTAACTGAGAAAAACCTTTTAAGCACTGATATATCTGTATTTTGACTTCAGCAAGAAATAGTATTGTTTGCTGAGAAAAGAACAGGTTGGCGAGAAACGGGATTAGAAGCAGTGTGAGGGGAATGAATATTCTGTGTTAGCCATGCTACACTTACATCTACATCCTTGAACACAGAAAATGCTCAGTAGGCCAATGGAAAAAAGATAGAGCTCTGGGGAGTGGTCAGCACTGAAGATGGCTGTGTGGGACTTATCAATAGGTACCTGGAACTGAAAGCTTTGAGACTGGACAAGGTCTCCTCAGAGGTAGAGTAAGAGAATGGACATAAATGAGAAGATGGAGGCCAAGGAATCAGCCCAGCAGAAGAGTCAGCAAAGGAAACAGAATTAAGAATTAAGTAGGAGGGCTTCCCTGGTGGCGCAGTGGTTGGGAGTCTGTCTGCCAATGCAGGGGACACGGGTTCGTGCCCCGGTCTGGGAAGATCCCACATGCCGCAGAGTGGCTGGGCCCGTGAGCCATGGACGCTGAGCCTGCGCGTCCGGAGCCTGTGCTCCGCAATGGGAGAGGCCACAACAGTGAGAGGCCCGCAAACCCAAAAAAATAAAAAGAATTAAGTAGGAAAGAGTAGTATCACAAACAAAACAAAACATAATATGGTTTTAAGAAAGGAGAAAGGTCCATCAACAGATGAATGGATAAAGAAGATTGGTACATATATACAGTGGAATATCACTCAGCCATCAAAAAGGAATGAAATAACGCCATTTGCAGCAACATGGATGGACCTAGAGATTATCATACTAAGTGAAGTGAGAAAGAGAAAGATGAATATCATATAACATAACTTATATGTTCAATAAAATATGACACAGATGAACTTATCTACAAAACAGAAACAGACTCAGAGACAGAAAACAGACTTGTGGTTGCCACGGGGGCGGTGGTGGAGTGATGGATTGGGAGGTTGAGATTAGCCAACTATTATACAGAGAAAAGATAAACAACAAGGTCTTATTGTATAGCACAGGGAACTATATTCAATAGTCCGGGATAAACCATAATGGAAAAGAATACAAAAGAGAATGTATATACATGTATAACTGAATCACTTTGCTTTACAGTAGAAATTAACAAAACATTGTAAATCAACTATACTTCAATAAAATAAATATTAAAAAAAGGAAGAAGAAAGGGTTAAATTTGTTAAATGCTGTTAAGATGTTATGGTAAGGACAAATAATAGAACACTGGATTTGGCAATATGTAGTGGTGATGACTTGACAGGAAGAGATTGCAGAGTTACGGGTATTGAAGCTAAATTGTAATATTATATAAAGAGAGAATGATGAGTGAGCAAATGCAGACAGTGGGCATACAAAACTCATTTGAATAATCTTCTTTGAAGAACAGAAGAAAAAAAAGGACAATAGCTGGAGAGTAATATAAGGCAAAGTGAGGATTACTTAAGAGTTAAGAGACTAGAGTAGATTTCTGTGCTAACAAGAATGTTCCAAGTCCAAAGGGCACAAGTTATGACAGAAGAGAGAATGGGAGAATAAACACAGAAACAAAAACTGCTCATTAGAAAATATTCAGAGCCACATAAAGGTAAGTGATATTTTGTAAAGATAACTCTTAACAATTAGATATTCCAATAATATAATCCTTGTAAGTAGCTAACTGATTTTTTTTTAAGCAACTTTAATTGAAATAGCATGGACTCAGACTATTAGGGCTCAGAAGCAAATTCTGCCAATTCAATAGCAGTGAATGCCCTGTAACTAGCATGTGAAAAGAAAATGATTATCATGGTCATGGTCAAGATAGACGGCACTCTAGCTAGTCTTGGCTAACAGTTTCATCAAAACCTTCGGGAGAATTTGTAACAAACTAGGCACTTTGCACTGTAGTTTGCATTATTTATATGCTACTTGTAAAGTGTATGTAATTAATCCCGAGTATATGTTCAGGGTGGGGGTCAGTATACATCCTTCTACTGCCTTTGTAAATGAACCACAATGAAAGAATTTTTAAGGAGAGAAATCAACTGGTAGTCATAATCGTTCTTTTTTTTTTTTTTTCTGGTCATTTGTTTGTTGTTCCTATTTTTCCTGGTTTCTGGAGTCCAGAGTACATTTGTCACCTTGTTAGAAGTTTCTCTTTGAGTGTGCAGAGTGTCTCAGTTAAAATAGGATCACAATGCAAGCATAGTCCAGTACTTTTTAAGAACATTTGGAACATACTCCTATTACAACTAGAAATGTGACAGAAAATGTGCCTGGACATTTGAACATTGGTACAGGAATCACTTCAGACACTCGCCCTTTCACTCACCAGTCCCTTTTGGTTTACAACTAAACTTCTCATTGCCTCATCCTTCACCACATAGTAACATGAATCCAGACATCTTTCTCCTGGCTAACAGGTACTTCCTTAGGACATTAAAAGGGGCTAATCTTGATGTGAACAATGTGAGAAAAAAAAAAGAAGCAGCACAATAAATGAACAAATTTTATTTCATTTTCCTTCATTGGATCTTGCTTTTCTACCCTTTTTTTTTTGACATTTTGGGAAGATACCATGACTTTTCAAGTAACCTTCAAATATTAATAGGCATTATTTTTCAAGTGTTAAATATTCATGTCCAGCTTAATAAAAACTCAAGCCTTATTGATAACACCAAATGTCAGCAAAGATGTGATGCAACAGGAACCCTCATTCATTGCTGGTGAGAATCTCATTGCTGGTGAGAATGCAAAATGGTACAGCCACTTTGTAAAACACTTTGACAGTTTCTTATAAAACAAAACATGCTCTCACCATATAATACAGCAATCATCTTTCTTGGTATTTGCCCAAATGAACTGACATCATATGTCCACACAAAAACCCAAATCCACATGTTTATAGCAGTCTTATTCATAATTGCCAAGGCTTGAAAGCAGCCATGATGTTCTCTGGTAAATGAATGGATGAATAAACTCTGGTACATCCAGACAATGAAATATTATTCAGCAGTAAGAAGAAATGAGCTATAAAGTCATTAAAAGCCATGGAAGAGCATGTTATATAGTTGAAATCATACAGTATGTAGAACTTTCAGACTGGTTTCTTTCACTTAGTGATATATATCTAACATTCTGAGAAAGGCAAAACTATGAAGACAGTAAAAGGATCAGACCAGGGTTTAATGGGGAGGGTGGGATGAATTTATAGAACACAAAGGATTATTAGGGCAGTGAAATGTCTACTAAATGGTGGATACACGTCATTATATCAATTCATTTGTCCATACCCATAGAGTATGTAACACCAAGAGTGAACCCTAATGTAAACTATGGACTTTGTGCAATTACGATGTGTCAACGTAGGTTCATCAACTATAATAAACATGGTGGGAGATGCTGATAAAAGGGGAAGTCATGCATGTGTGGGGACAGGGGTATAGAGGAACTCTCTGTATTTTCCACTCAATTTTGCTATGAACCAAAAACTGCTCTAAAAATAGTCTATTTAAATATGTACATACACACACTAGAAAATTTAAAGGTATACTGTCCTGGGTATATGAAAAACATCTTTGATAAAACTGTTGAGATAATTGTAAATTCAGCTGCCTAAGAAATAATTCAGAAAGATCCCATGTACCCTCTACCCAGTTTCCCCCAAGTAACATATGGCAGAATGAAGACATGGATATTGCTATAATGTAATAAATACACAACATTTCTATCACCACAAGCCTCCCTCAGATTGTTAAACATTAGGAATTCTGCTCTTCGATTTGATGGAAGTTCTTCCCATACTCTTTTTAAGTATGCCAGCTGACCTTTTAGAGCTACTCCCACTCCCACTGCCTCTTTAGCCCCTGGCAAGGACTAATCTGTTCTTTATTTCTATGTATTTTTTTTAATTCCAAGAATGTTACATAAATGGAATCGTAAGTATGTAGCCTTTTGAGATGAATTTTTTTCTCTCTTGTCCTTGAGACCTATCCACATCGTTGTGTGTATGAATCATCTGTTTCTTCTTATTGCTGAGCAGTATTCCATGGTATGGATGTACCATTGTTTGTTCAGTTACTCTCCTGCAGAAGGACATCTAGGCTGTTTCCAGCTTGGGGCTATGAAGAATAAGGCTGCTATAAGTACTTTTTAAAAATCAAGACTTTGGACTTGACTGGTGGAGCAGTGGTTGAGAATCCGCCTGCCAATGCGGGGGACACAGGTTCGAGCCCTGGTCCAGGAAGATCCCACATGCCACAGAGCAACTAAGCTCATGCACCACAAGTACCGAGCCTGCACTCTAGAGCCCACAAGCCACAACTACTGAGCCTGCGTGCCACAACTACTGAAGCCCACGTGCCTAGAGCTGTGCTCCACAACAAGAGAAGCCGCCACAATGAGAAGCCCCTGCTCACCGCAACTAGAGAAAGCCTGCACACAGCAACGAAGACCCAATGCAGCCAAAAATAAATAAATAAATAAATTTATGGGAAAAAAAATCAAGACTTTATCCAACCTACATATTTGTGTCTTACAACTCAGGCCTGACACAGGCCAGGAAACCTACAGTGGGTGGGGTACCATGTCAATTTGTACTCACTTTTCAGCTTTACTTCGTCTCCCATTTAGTAGCATGGCTCCTGGGTGGGAGCAATTGGAGACGGTTGATAGAGGGTTTAGGACATATTCTTCTTCCAGGTCGCATATTCCTATAATCTGGTTTAGTATATTTTGTGTGGCAGATGCTGGCAGTGGGGGAACTCTTGTAGATTCTTCAGAAAGTTCCCCAACAGGGAGCTTGTCTTCAGATAGCACACTCCAACACAGATCACCTCTGTGAGATCCATGCTCCTAGGGCATGCTGCCTCATAAATAGTACCCTTTCAAGCTGATTCAAGCCCAGGTAAATTATCTATTATCTATTGCTATGGAATAGAGGAAAAAGTAGCTTCTCCTTCGGGAAATTGGATATAAAGTTATCCACATGTTAAAGCTCTCTCTTTCCCCTGTTAACATTAACATGCCTGGTTTTCCTTCTTCATCATATAAAATAAAGTTCTCTCTCTCTTTCCCCATTAACATTAACATGCCTGATTTTCCTTCTTCATCATATAAAATAAAGTTATAGACAGATGCAATTTTCCAGAATTAGTACCTTGTTCAGGAGAGAGAGATTAGACATTTGCTATCTTATGTACTGAATTATATACAGCTTATTCAATGTTTTTAAAAATGTTTCTCACTGACTTCCCTCTTATATAACTAACAAAGTCATATCTAAAGTAAGTGTAAAAATGAATAAAGTAATTGTATATATTTTGTCATGCTTTGTAACAAAAGAAAAAAATTATAAATGAATTTGTTATGAAAATGACTCAGTTTCCATGTACAAAAAGATGAAATGGACACAGCTAAGATTTACAAATTTATTTATATATTTAGATGGTCAAAGAATATAGGTGTGTATGCACAAAGAACTGCATTCAGTATTTTTAATTTTTGAATTATTTTGTGATAATAGAGAGCTCATTTAAAAAATATAAAGTACTAAGCTACTGCCTGTACTTACTACCTTAAAACTTTAGCTATTTTGAACCTTTTTTTTTTAGACACAAGAGAGAGAAGATATGGGGATATATGTATACGTAAAGCTGATTCACTTTGTTATAAAGCAGAAACTAACACACCATTGTAAAGCAATTATACTCCAATAAAGATGTTTAAAAAAATTTTTTTTTAGCTATTTTGGTCAAACTAGTGGGATTCACAGTAACCTGAAATATTATTATATGAGACACAAAAAATTACAGAAAGGTACTGAAATCTCAAGAGATGAGACAGCAAGTATCTTCCTAAGGACAGAGATTTTCTGAATGGAATGAGATATCAAATACAGTGCAAAACCTTCCTTTCTGAGTTAGGGCTATACCTCAAATAATTTTTGTGTGTGTGTGTGAGAAAGTAAATAGAATTTGACCATTGCCTCCAATCACACATACTAAGCTGTTTAAAAATTATGAGAAATAAATTTTTCAGCCTATTAAAAGTTATTTCAGAAAATAATGTCTTTATTTTTATAAACGTAGATACATTTTTTTCAAATCACGAATAACCTCAAACTTAAGATAGAGTGATAGTTTCCTGCAGTGTCATGCTGTAATGTGATGCTTGTCAAATCACCTATGTTGAAAGTCATACAGAGAAAGAGGTAGTTCGGCTATAATTTTATTGTTATGTTTACTAGATTTGTTCATCTGTTGAAAAATCAACTCTTTCTCTCTATTGTGTTTATTCTTTTCTTGTAAAAATCTTATCTTATACTGACAGAGATGTTCCTTACATTTTTCATTTGATTTGAAAACTTCTTCATCTTGTCTCTTTCATTTACTGGCTCAGTGCTTGAAAACAGCATAAGACGAAAATCTTGAACTAAGTGCAGATGTTGCACAAATACTGTCCAAGACTGTTTCACCATAACAGGCAAAAATATTGATTAAACATAACACTGGCAATTACAGTCCTGAAAGAATACGACTTTTCTATTTAGCAATTCAATAAATCTATTTACCACTTCAATCATTAAACAAATTTGTATTTCCAGAAATATTTCAGGAAAACACAGTAGAGTCTTTTTGTATTCATAACTACATCTCACAAAATTTTTAAAACAGCAATATAAATCAATATATAGCTTTTAAAAGCCCTAACTAGGAATACACAAATACACACACACACACACACACACACACACACACTCACTCACTCACTCACTCACTCACTCACTCCAAATTTGCGACATTTTCAGTGACAGGTAGAAATTTCTGTACCGGTTTAAATAATAAATCCAACAATGGATGAGTTCTCTAAAACCACACATATGTTATCATAAACAAATATTATGCAGTCACATAGTCTGCCTAAATTGTAAATTAATAATGAAAGCAAAATTAATTTAGCTAGGTAACAGAATCCCCAAGCAAAGAATGAAGACTCAAGATTAGAACAAAGAAAGAACTTAAAGGAAAAGAGGGTCATTACATAAGGATAAAATTCAAATTATCATTAAGATGGTGCTGGGGTCCAGGGTAGGCCACCCCCAAAATGTATCTCCATGGCATATTGATTATTTTGAATTAAAGTTACTAAGAAATGGCCAGTGCAAGAGGGACAGTCTGACTCTTTCTGTCTCCCTGAGAGCAGGAAATAAAACTCTCATGTGAAAGATGCACTCCCTACATCTGAAGGGAGATGGACACCATTATCTTATCACTAGAGACTGAGAATTCAGGGCTTAGAAGCCTATATAAAGAAGTTACAAGGTCTGTTTAATTTACAACCCCAGTCCAAACTCTCTTTAGATTCTTCACTGAGTACCCGTGAAACCTGAGTTTCTTTATCCTGTCAACTCACAAATGTATTCTTTCTTTGTCTAAAATGTATAAAAGCTGCCTTCTTTGGCCACTTCTTCGGTCCCATTTCTATGAGACTGAACTGAGCAGGACCCTGTGGGGATCCACAGAAACCTTTCTGTCCCCCTGTTCCTTGTAGGTAAGACTCCAGCCTCCAGGACCTTCTCTGAGTTCCAAAGGGCAGATTTGAACAGTTGCTAATCAAGGGAGGAGCAGCCAATAAACCACCTGAGGCTAGATTAAAGGGACCAGAGAAGCTCATTAAGATTAGGAGACCGACCACCTGAGACCCAGCACACACCCTCATCTTGCCAGCAACACTGCCCTTGAACTACTGCTATAAAACTCATCAAATCCTCCAGGGTTGGGACACACAGTCTTGAGGGCATTAGTCCACTGTGTCCCCCTTTGCCTGGCAAAGCAATAAACCTATTCTTTTCTACTTCACCCAAAACTCTGTCTCCAAGATTCGATTCGGCACCGGTGTACAGAGAGGCTGAGCTTTTGGCATCAAGATCTCCAGGCACATGAATTAAAATTTGTTTCTTTTTCTCCTGTTAATCTGTCTTGTGTCAATTTTCTTATTAGTCCAGACACAAGAACTCAAGAAGGGTAGAGGGGGAAATTTCCCCCTCCCCAACAATAGAAACACTAGAAATGTGTGTGCACTTACTAATACAACCTTAAAATATGTGTAACACAACAAATGACAGAAAATTAGGTGAAAAAGATAAAGCCACAATCGTGGCAAGAAATTTTAACACGTCTTTCAATAAATAATAGATTAAAAAATAATAAGTAAATATATAGATGTAAGCAATACAATCAGTAAGCTTTGTGTGAGGGTCATGCTTAGAAGACTGCATCAAAAGTATCAAGGTACAGGACTTCCCTGGAGGTCCACTGGTTAAGACTCTGCACTTCCCCTGCAGGAGGCCCGGGTTCGATCCCTGGTCGGGGAACTAAGATCCTGCATGCTGCACCGTGTGGCGCTCCAAAAAAGTATCTAGGTACAAATACTTTTCAAGCACATTTAGAAAGTTTATTTTAACATGAACTCTACAATTAGACATATCATTTAATAAAATATATTTACTACCTGATAAAAATATAGCAAACAGGACTCTTAACGGTAAGTATTCTGTATAAGAAAAAGAATAAAATTACTGCAGCTCTTAGCTAGCATAATAGGACAAGTTATAAAAAAATTAAGTATTGAGAAAAATATGTAGTTATTCACACTTGATAATTTTCTATGGTCTACATAAAACCTGTAAATAAATAATTAAAATATATGGGCTTTGTGAAGCTGCTAATTGTAAAATCAATATATAGAAATAAACTATTTCTATATATCAACCAGAGATTTCAAAATTAGAATTTCAAAAAGATAACATTTATAGTTCATCAAAAAATATAAAGCACCTTGACTAAATCCAACAAAAATGCTAAAATCTTGAAAAGAGAAAAATAATAGTTTTTAAGGATATTAATGAAGAAAACATAAAAGAAGAAATGTGCAGTGTTCATGGTCCAGAAGACTAAAAATTATAAGTATGTAAATTCCCTAAATTGATCAAAAATCTACAAGACCCCATTCAAATTTCCACCAGCTATTTATTCTCCTTTTTTTACTTGTTTGTTTTTGTGTTTGGAAACTTGACACAGCTATCATAAACTGCATATAAAAGTACAAAAGTTCAAGAACAGACCTGACACACTTGAAGACCAAGAAGGGTGAACTGCCATCTCGTGTAAAAAGACATAGTCAAAGTAAGAGAATTTAATGTTGTGTGAAATTGCCAACAAGATAACTAGAACAAGGGAACTGAATGGAGAGCCCCCAGGTAGCCATGAATATATCAACATTAAGATAAAAGAGAACTCTTACAGGCCACTCTTGAAAGAGGAGAGGATAGTATGACAACTGGTTTTGTATTTTAAAAATATTTACCCTTTTGGTTATTTTTCCGTTTATAGCCTCATAACAGTTCTCTCCCCTTCGCTACCCTTTTTGTTTCCTGGGGAAGCTGACTTTATCGACTGTATGGCATGGGCTTCCTTTCCCTCTGGCTTCTGGCTGAGTTTAACCAATAGCAGGGAAAAAGTAATAGGAGAGAAAGACAGACGTAGTTTTTTCCTCTGCAGCCTTACTGCCTCAGCTGCGGCAGTCTCTCCACGACCACAGACCCTTCTGGGTGGCTCCTTCCCATTTACTCCAGTGACTACCAGACTCCTTCAAACTTGGGGTGGCAAGGACTGCACCAAAGGCTGAAATTTGCATGCCTAAGCATTCCTTGTTTCATTAATTCCATTAGCACCTCTGTAACAAGGCTCTTAAATAATCTCTTCGCCAAATCCAAGTTGACTCCACCTTTTGTCCCTGGCTGCTTCCCTGATTAATATAGAACTATAATGTGCAGTCTCACTCCATTTTTTTTTTTTTTGGTAGTACGCGGGCCTCTCACTGCTGTGGCCTCTCCCGTTGCGGAGCACAGGCTCCAGGCGTGCAGGCCCAGCGGACATGGCTCACGGGCCCAGCCACTCCGTGGCATGTGGGATCTTCCCGGACCGGGGCACGAACCTGTGTCCCCTGCATCGGCAGGCGGACTCTCAACCACTGTGCCACCAGGGAAGCCCTCACTCCATTTTTGATATTTGACTGCTGACAGCTTTCAAGCCTCACTTTTCCCTCTTCTCCCTGAGCGCCACATCTGGGAAAACTGGTAAGAAGGATGCTCCCTCCTTTTGTGCTGGCAGGAACTCAACCCATGTGAGCCCAGCCCCATCCTCTAACCACAATAAAACCCCCAAGCCAGTCTCCTTTCCCTCCTTTCTCAAGGCATTTCAGACTTGCTTGAGAGATACACCATGCTCCACAGACAAACCTCAATATTGTGAGTAATAAACACTTCATACCCTCTTAGCATGTATGTGGCATCATCTATTGCAACATCTAAGCCAAATTTTTAGTAAGATTCATCCTGACTCTGCAGGGTAGTCCCAACAGTTGGTGGATAAGCAGGATGACTGGGCAATGGTCACTACCACCCACCTGGGGTCTTTATTTTCTTGCTCTGACTTGCTAACTGGCTCTGATGCCTGAACGCAAGCATGCACTTGGGAGTTATAGCCTGCTGACCAGCTTGACCTTCCAGCTGTGCCCCTTGTGTTGCATTGGTGAGTTCCTCCTCAACCTCTGCTATAGAGTTAGCTGACCTAAGTCAGAAATTTCTATGTTTGGCATTTAGGGACAGGAATATGAGACCAGAGCCCTCCTTAAAGTGGCCCTGGGTCATGTGTCTTAGCCCAGACCAATCTCTTTGTCTTAAAAATAACTATATCCTGTGATGCCATGGGTGTGTGTCTCAAACAAGCATTGACTCTGATCTATGTCACACTGAGAGGAAAGACTCCCTGTGGGAGACACAGATCCATCAAGTGGTCACTTATGAAAGAGAAGTCAAAAAAGAGGGAGGAGGGGGAGAGGGAGAAGAGGCTAATATAGCAGTCATTATGTAACGTGCTGAGATCCACACTCCTAGGAGATTGCTCACCAGGATCCGTAAATATTGCTGCTGCTGCTGCAATGCCTCTGTTGCAACAAAGATCCTGATTTTCCCTGTTACAGGAAAACCATCCAGAGCACCCCTGCGTGACGACGGAGGGGGTGATCTAAACTAGAGCTTGCAGTCATGAAATTCTATAAAGTAACCATTCCCACTGTTAAAAAATACAAAACTGAAGTAAATTTGAAGATCTAATTGACTTTATTCAAAGACCTATAAATCAGGCAGCATCCCATCAGGCAACTGGAAGGACACAGAGTGGTACAGACTGGGAAGTTCTTATAGGCAGGAGGGTGGAGCAAGAAGGTATTAGCAAAAAAGAGAAAGAAAGAAAGGATTGTTTCAGGTCCAGCCTCTTCTTTGGGGGTAAGGGATCTGCAGGGGACTCTATCATGCAGATCCCTCACTAGTGTTCATTGGAAATTTCAGATTGACTGTATTAAAAGTCACATTTCTAGGAGGGGTTGAAACCAATTAAGTCTTGGATAGCTGTAGTGGGGGGCAAATGACTCCACTTCTTTAACATCATGAAGGAAATTTATAAATAAAAGCATGATAGGGTTTCCTCCACCCTGAAATATACCCAGTGAACTAAATAAACAAAAATAAAAAAGAAGGAAGGAAGGAAAGGGAAGTAGGAAAGAAAGAAAGGAAGATAGAATGGAAGGAAGGAAGAGAGGGAGGGAGGGAGGGAGGGGGTGGGGGAGGAGGAGAAATACAGAATGAATCTTGGATACAGGAGGAAAAAACAAAAGAAAAAAGCAAGCGATGAAACAGAGGTCCACAATATGATCCAATTGGAAATCTAGATAATTACAAGAATTTATAAAACAAAACAATAAATGGTTTTGTGCCTCTACAACATAGGTTGATTTAACATCTACATCTGCTGAAGTTCATCAACTGGCAAACCTCATGGACTTAATCAGTACTGGAGATGGAGTTAGTTATACATGGGGACCCCACTAAATGTTAACAAGGTATTGCCTATAATCTTAGGGGACTTACAATACATAAAATAGAAGACAAGTATGCCTCATCTGAACTAAGGCCTTGCCTAAATTCCCCATGGTAATACCACCCATTGCCCTTACATATCCCGTAGTGAGTAAGAACACTCTGATGCAGTCAGTAATAAAGTAAAATTAAATTAAGTTTTTGGCACTTCCAAACTGGCATGACAAAAATGGAACACAAGGACCATTCCTTAAATGTAAATAGTGATTATGGCCTAACAGGGCTTTCAAGATTGAAACAGAGATTTCAAGGTTCAAATCTTAACACACCAGGCCTAGATTGAAAAGGAGTGATTATCGCTCCACTACTTCTCCACTTAACAATACAATTTGGTCTTCCTACACTTGGAAATAATTAGTGGTGTGCCTCCCTCGTGGTGGATTACTGAAATCTTAATATTGTCCTTCTATCTATTAAGGTCTCATATACAATATTATTGAAATTACTGAATTACCCAATCAGCAACTAGTAAATATTTTTCTATTAGAAATTTGGCTTACATGTTTTATTGCATGTCCATTTTGACAGCCTCTCAGCCTCAGATTCTTTGACCTCCAAAGGGGCACAACATCCCTTTACCCATGAGGTACCTCAATAGCCTTTGCACTGCATACAAGCTTTACAAGCAGGATCTTAAGTGCATTCAGTTTTCTCCAGAAGCACAGGCATTGCATTACATTAATGACACCCTCCTCCAAGGACATTCATTTGGCACACTGATTCAGGACAAACACATACAAAGGAGCTCTACAAAGGGGATGGGCGATTGTCCCACATATAACGCAATGCTCTCCACCTCGGTTAAATTTCTGAAACTTATTTGGTAAAGTGAGAGCTGCTCCATGCTGACAGTGTCAATAAATAGCTACTGATCAACTCAGCACCCATGATATTAAAACAAGCCCCCAAATTTTAGGTCTTTCTGGCTTCTGGAGGCAATATGGTTTGCACTTACACTGTTATTTGCAAATTGGCCCACCTTGAATGGGGCCCCCTCCAACAAATGGCTCTAGAATTTATCCAAATTGCAATGTGACAAACCATACCACTAGTACCCTTCAGAGACTCCTTCACTCCAGAGGCATAACAACTTGATGTCATGTCTCTTGGAGACTCTGGACATCCACATCATAGTCACAAGCTGCCCATGAACTTCTTATGCAAGAAACTTCCCTCATTAGCCCCGCATTACACCCCAGCAGAATGGCAATTGTTGGCCACATAATGAGCTCTCATAGGATAAGAGGAGCTCACAGGCTCAGAGACCATAATCCCTCCATACCCAGCTACCCATTGTGCTTTGGATCATGGAAGCAATACCCTACAAGTTCAACATGGCTACTGAACCCTCCTTGCTATAGGTGCAGCCAATTCTGAGCCCTGTGGTATATCCCAAATGCAGGAGGAGGTGGCCTCCCCTATCTTCAGTCCCCTATCGGGTTCTGGCGGAGATCATCCCTCTCCTAGACCATTTTGCTTCTTGGGAACTGCTGGGGATCAACCGAGTGTTCTACATTGGGAGTCCCTATATTTATGGATGCAATCGCCACCATACACATGATGGAGCTTTGCTGGATGGCTGCTGATTTTCATCCCTGAAAACAAAGAGGCCCCCAATAAGAACCGGCATCCAAGTCTCAGCACAACCGGCCAAACTTCAGGCAGAAATCTTCGTACGAGATGCCCTTGACAACAAGCTGCACATTTTTACACTCTTGGACCACTGCCTAAGAGTTTCCGTCTTTGGAGTGGAGAAGTCTGGGAATCCCTTGCCTCACACATACTCAAGAGATAAATCAAGGTAACGCATCTCTACATATACTGAGAACATAAACCAAGGTCTCACCGGAACCCTCCCTGTATGGTTCTCAACATTACTGACAGTGATCAAGTCACTCATTTTACGTCTCAGAATGTGCAATGCTGGGCTTTTGAATTAGGCATACAATGCAATGTCCATCTTCCTTACTAGCCTCAGGCTGAAGTCTCACAGAGCAACATACTTGCTTATTTAAATATGCTTGAGTTCAATTAAATAAAACATGGCATATTTCAGCCATCAGTCTAACATCAGGAGAAAATTTTCATGAGGAATTTGACTCCATTTCTTGGTATCTGACCACTGACATCTTTTAACCTCACCCTCTTCCTCTTACCCTTTGTTTCTCAGATTTCCTTGAAAGACTGAATGTGTGATTGAGTTGCAGCCGATGGAACTAGAGTGAATTAATATGTACCACTTCCACTGCTGGCCCTTAAAAACATGCCATATTTGATTCTCCATGATCTTTCTTTTGCCTTGCTTTGATGCAAATGAATATGTTGACATTGAAAGAAAATTTTTGAAGAGAGTAGAGCCATAAAATGGAAACAATCTGGAATTCATGTATAATTGCTTAGAGGAGAGTCATCATCAGCCAGAAACAGTTGGAATTCGTAAGAAATTAATGTCTATAGTTTTGATCCATTAAATATTTTAGAGTTTGCTTGTTAGAGCAGCTACCATCATCTTAAAAATGCACTGCAAAATTCCGTTCATATGAAGTTTAAAAACAAGTAAATCTAAGTGATACACTGCTTTTTCAATAAAGATGCAGGAAATAAACTATGAAGAAGGCATGATTAACACAAATATCAGGAACGTTGTTACCTATGTTAGGGAGGAAGCAGGATACGATTACGTAGATACACTGAGGCTGTTCATTTCATTTGTAGTTAAACTTCACGTACTTTATAGCTACAGTTGACCCTTGAACAACATGGGTTTTAACTGTGTGAGTTTACTTGTATGTGGGTTCTTTCAATCGTATATACTACAGTACAACTTGATCTGTGGTTGGTTGAATCCAGAGAGGAAGCGTGTATATACAGAGGACTGACTATAAGTTAAATGTGGATTTTCGACTGTGCAGAGGGTCTATGCCCCTAACCCCAGCCTTGTTCAAGGGTCAACTGTACCCTTTTATAGGTATGGTATAGTTCACAGTATGCATTTTTAATGAATTGGCATTAGCTCTGATATATAATATATAAGCAGAGAATGAAGGAAAATATTTGGAAAATTAAAGCATACGGTATTAGAAATTTGATATTCAGAAAATAATGTAAGGGTAAAAGCACTGTAGTATAGTGGAAAGAATAGTTCTGAAGGCATACTATCTCACACCTGGAGATACTGCTACAGTTCACATACTGGTTGACACAAAAGGCTGACAGTGCTAAGTGGGGCCTAAAGTGGTACAGGATTCCTCAGCAGGTAGAGGCTTTGGTACTTGGGCCATAAGACGTAAGATATCCTATCATATCAGGTAACTGTGATAAAAGAAGATGCTATGCACGGTTATGGCAATGCCAAATGGGAGAATCACAATATGGAGGCTTAGGACCCTTGACCACGCTATTTTCAGTGGAGAATTATACGCTTTTTAAAAGAACAGCTCCTAGCGTGCTATTGGAGCCTGACAGAGATGAAACACCTGAAGATAAAACCTTTATAAACCATGTGGTCAAAATTATTCATCATGAGATGGGTTCTGCAAAAATCACCAAGTCATACAACTATGCAAGTCCAAAAAAAAAATCATAAGATGGAAGGGAATGACACATCTAGGACTGGGCATGAGTTACAATCAGAGGGCAAAAATAAACTGCATGAATAGGTGGGCTAGATACCCATGTCATCCATCAGAGAAGACACACCTAAACATCCCAGTAAAGAAATGGCGTGGCTATCACGTTACTGGCACAAAGTGCAGCTTACACATAGACCCTCATTCTTCAACAATAACTAGCTACTTCCACTGAGAAATGTCAAACTTGCCGACAACAAAGACCAACACTGAGTCCTCAATATGGAACCATCCTTAAGGAAACCACCCAGCCACTTGATGACAAAGTAGGTTTCATTGGACTCCTTGTACCACTGAAGGGGCAGAAATTCATCTTACCTTCACTGACACATATTTTTGGTTTGGGTTTGCTTTTTGTGCCCATAGATCTGAAGTTAGCATCACTATCCCAGGGCTAAAGTGCAGGATACACTGGCATGGAATTATGCATGATACTGCATTGGCTTCAAGAAATCACTTTATAGCAAAGGAGGTAAAAGTAGTAGATGCATGACCATGGACTTCGCCAGTCTAATCTCATAGAGTATCACTTAAAAGCTGCTGGCCTCATAGAAGAGAAAGCCTATAGAAGAAACAGCTGAAGTGCCATCTTGGACAGGGTACTTTTAGTGAATCGATCATCATCAACCAGGATGCAATACACACTCTATAGCAATCACTGTGATATGGTCTGCAAACACTAGACTACATGGAGCTTAGAATTTAACAGCAGACATAAGAGCGCCCTAACTTATTACAAATCCCAGTGATCAACTTGCAGGATTTGTACTTCCCATACCTGCAACTTTGAGCTCTGTAAATGTAGAGGTCTTGGCTTGCAGAGGGTAAAATATTTGAATCTTACTATCAACAGGATACAGAGATGCTGCCATATAATGAGGGCAGGGAAGACCTGAGGAAGGTGTGGTGACCAGGGTGTAGCTGTGTGGGTCCAATCAAGAGACAGAAGCTAGACAGTAGGTTAAACAGGTTGTTTAATATGTATCATGATTAACTACGATGAAAAAGTAACTACGAAACTTAAGGACACTTTAGATGGTATCCTTGGACTTGAGAAAGAACAGATTTGAAAGGATTTCTGACCTCATTGGAGAAGGTATGGTTCAATCCATCACATAGCAGAATTATATCTGGTTTAGCTAGTTTAGAGCTGGTCTGAAGTTGTTGTATAAGCAACAGACTATTCACCACAGGTGCAGGTAAAGGAGCAGGAGATTAACAAGTCATGGGACAGATATTCAATGTCACTCCAGGCACTGGTGGGACAGGAGGCCTTCAAAGCATGCAGCATGCAGGCCCCATGCGGGCTTGCAGAGGGTGTCTGGGTGTCGGCCTAGGAAGGCGGTCTTCAGAGCTTGTAAACTATGCAGGGACTTTGCTTTCTGTGTCAAGAGTGCTGCAGAGAGTTTATCACCAGGCCAAGGTTGCAAAGGGACAATATTCCAGGCTCTTAACCAGAGGCATATTCATACCACTCACCCCCAGCGAGTCCGGGACACAGCAGCGGAGCCTCTTCCTCCTGCAATCCCCTCCAATGCACTCTCCTAAGAAAGCTTAACATCACACTCCCTTTAAAGCAGAAATGCTTAAAAGAATTCCTTTGTGACTCACCAGGCATACAGTGAAGAGTGTATTGAAGCTGAGAGGCAACATACTGATAACTGACACACCAGATTTTGGACTCTTTACAGATGAGGGTCTGAGTTATCCCACCAGTATGCCACCAGATTAAGCAGACATACCACACTGTCCAACAGTGAAGGGTGTCTAGAATACACAGTGGTCCCTCTTAATCCATGGGGGACACGTTCCAAGACTCCCAGAGGATGCCTGAAACCATGGATAGGACCAAACCCTATATATACTGTGTTTTTCCTATACATACATACATACGTATGATAAAGTGTAATTTGTAAATTGGGCACAGTAAGAGGCTAACAATAACTAATACTAAAATAGAGCAATTACAAAAATATACTGTAATAAAAGTTACATGGATATAGTCTCTCTCTCCCCTCTCTTGACTCTCTCTCCTCTCTCTCGAAATGTCTTACTATACAAATTTAATGCCTTTTCCATCTTGATTAGTCACTTTTTAAGCACTGTGGATGCAACTTTTGCAGTTGGAGCTGCAAGAGCAAAACTAGCATCTTTTTCTTTCTCCACAATTTCACAGATAAAAAACTCATTTTACCAAAGATCTTAGCAATGTCAACATATGATTTTTTTCTTTCCTTTTAGTCAGGAACTCTCATCTTTTCACTTAATGAAAGCACTTTACAGCTTCTATTCGGCATATCCAAATTGCCAGCATCACTACTCTGGTGCTTTGGGGCCATTACTAAGTAATAATAAGGGTTATTTGAACATAATAACCCACTGTGATACCCTGACAGTCAATCTGAAAACAAAACGGCTACTAAGTGACTAACGGGAAGGATACTTTGGACAAAGGAGTGACTCACATCCCAGGTGGGACAGAGTGGAACAACACAAGAATCATCAGTGTTTAACTCTGGAATTTTCCATTTAATATTTTTGGACCTCAGTTGACTTCAGGTAACTGAAACCATGGAAAGAGAAACAGTGGGTAAGCAGGAACTACCGTACATATTGTGAAGGATAAAAATGGTGAATATCAGGTGGGGTCATGAGAACAGCTGCAATTTTAGGAGGTGACTATATTTTGTACCATTAACCATAAGACCCTCCCACCAGGAGAACAGGTGCCGCAGAATCCTGAAAGAGCTGTTCTCGAAAATGTTATGAGTCAAATGGGACCAAATAACCCAAAGGGTAGATTGTAGTAGATGCTATGGTGCTTAGCAAAATCCGTCCCTTCTCCCTCACTCTCCGGCTCCTGAGAATGGGACTGGCATCTCATAGCTGAGACTGCCCTCCAGTGAAGAGAATCACCTCACACAGTGTCATGTCCCATTCTCAGGAGCACCTCCCATCCAGTGACTGTTGATGAGAAGTTTCAAGTCCAGCCCACTTTGTCAAATTTGGGTCAACACGGTTGGTCTATCTGGCTCCAAATTTTCCCACTGGATTGGCTGAGGCCCTTGTAGTGACTGCACTGCAACCTAACATCTCCCTTGGCCCAGTCTTGATTCTTTCTACACAAGTATGTGTCCACAACGCCAGTCCTGCACAGTAACGCCTACCTCAGAGTCTGCTTTACAGGAAATCAACCTAGGGTAGTTGTCAAGCCTCTGGAAATTATACTTGGCCACAGAATTCTAAAACCAATTAATATCAATATCCCAAATAGCAACTGATGAACTAAAAATTGTTAAACAATGATGCTTTCTCCCAGATGTTATTAAAAAAAGAAAACACTGTAGAAACTCCTTAAAAGTTTTTATATTACTTATTACTAATATCAAGTACTATAAACTTGAGGGTAAAAAGTCTATTTCAAGGAGATACTTCAAGTGGACAGGCGGTTCAGCATTGGAAAAACAAAAGCTTAACTTCCAGATTCCCTCCTACCTGAAAAACATCTCCTGGTACTGAGTTACTATTACCTCCTGAGTACTAGTAAAGGCCCTACTAACCATTTGTGCCTAGGTGGTTGCTTTTTATTTGTTACATGCTCCCTACATGTAGGCTGCTTATGAAAGACTTTTGAAAATAGTTTCATTTAATTGAAATATATTTTAGGTAGCAAGGTGGTCATGACTTTTTCATACATGATCCACCACAGAGCGCGTGTTTTAGAAAGCATTTTGCTTTTTTTTTAAGTTCTCAGAACAGCCCACAAGACATCAATTTAAAATTTAAAATTTTCATGTCTTCAATTCACACTACTTCTGTAGAACTAAACTATCGCAAAATACATCTGAGAAATTCACTTCCTTAAAAGTCACCAGAAAGTATTGCAACCAAAAAGTAAGTAAACATTGCATGATGAAATAAGACAATATGCTGAGAAGTATTACTGTGAAGTAAAACTGCATGGCTTTATTTTCCTACCAGCGCCAAACAAGGGAGTACCTTAGCTTTCTTCTCAGCTCTCCCAGATGAGGGGCAGGAGGAAAAGGAGGAGTATCTGGGCTTAAAAACTACCAGCAGTCGGGCTTCCCTGGTGGCGCAGTGGTTGAGGGTCCACCTGCCGATGCAGGGGACACGGGTTCGTGCCCCGGTCTGGGAAGATCCTACGTGCCGCGGGGCGGCTGGGCCCGTGATCTATGGCCACTGAGCCTGCGCGTCGGGAGCCTGTGCTCCACAACAAGAGAGGCCACAGCAGTGAGAGGCCCGTGTACCGCAAAAAAAAAAAAAAACAAAAAAAAAACAAAACAAAAAACATCAAAAAAGGAGTCATACACTTACTATTCCTCTCTACCAGATAAAAACCTTTATCAATCTTGCTTGAGCCTTTTGCCCCTCTCTACCACATTTACCAGCATAGAGTACTTTTTTTGTTTTTTTACATTTTCAAATTATAATAAAACCAACCATTCCAACAATATCATACTTTCCTTAAACCTTGACTTTTCCTCAAATCAATTTCATTCTATTATAATGGAAAAACATCCTGTGCTATGCTTTTCTTAGTAGCAGCTTTACTAATTCAAAAATATGCACTTAACATTCAACTTCTGAGAAAAATCCTGTAGGGCAATGCATGCATAGATTTTCCTAGGAAAATAACATTCTGATGAAAAAAAAAATTAAGGTTAAAAAAATGAAATTTGAAGCAGTTCCTCAGAATCTAATAGTTCAAAATAAATAACCTAAAGATTTATCTGACTTCAACACATTCATGCAAGAGAATGTTAGGGAATATCAGATTCAAAGAAGGTATATTTTTGGTATTGACAGAGGACGATGAGCTTACCTTCAAGACTTTAATTCTTTCCTGTGAATCTACACAGATAGGCCCAACCCAATTTACAGTTCGATGCACAGAGCATGCAATTACTTTCTGAGCACCAAACTCCAAATAACTTGTGAATTTCATACCTGTCAGCACCCTTACTTGGTACTTTATGAGATACACTAGGATTTTACATCAGAAAAGTGATTCACCTAAGTGATTTTGAAGATGTTTTTATTCTGTAGGAAAAAAAATACAGAAAAACTTCCTATTTAGATTTCTTTAAAGTAATTCTTGGCTTAGGATAGCGGTTAATTAATGTTTAATTGCTGCTTTGAAATTATTCTTCCAATTAAATTCACACTATATGACTAACAATAGTATCAGCAATAAAATTTAACTATTCATGTGTGTATATGTATGAATTAAGTATAGTATTCCTTTTATAAATGATGCCCCAATGTCTGTCTTTTTTTTTTTTTTTTTTTTTTGTGGTACATGGGCCTCTCACTATTGTGGCCTCTCCCGTTGTGGAGCACAGGCTCCGGACGCGCAAGCTCAGCGGCCATGGCTCACGGGCCCAGCCGCTCCACGGCATGTGGGATCTTCCCGGACCGGGGCACGAACCCGTGTCCCCTGCATCGGCAGGTGGACTCTCAACCACTGCGCCACCAGGGAAGACCTGTGTTTCTTAATGAAGTGAAATAATCCATTTCAAAGCTAAGTGATTAATCCGAGTAAGGTTTATTTGAAAGAAGTCAAAGAAATGGACTGTAAACAAGCATGTTACCTGCTCTGCAAGCATATAAACTTCATGAGGAAATTTCTCTTTTTTTCTTGTTTTCCTTCTATTCCTCAACACCTAGAGAGAGCACTACCTTGAACATAGTTGGTGTACAGTAAATACTTATTGAATGCTTAATGAGGAATGGATGTTTCAAAAATGAAATCATAATCTCCGTTACTGGAATCTGCAGAGGAATCAAGTGGTATCAATTATCAAGAAATAGGAAGAGATGATGATACTTGATATCACTTCCTATTCAGAAATGAGCATTTGATTATGACTTGGTTAAGAAGATGTATCTAAGTAGATATTTGTGGAAAGGAGCTTGAACACAAGTGAGGATTAAAATTATCCCATTGAATATTTAAGAATGACAGAGTTCATTTGTAGATGAAACCATTCAGGACTGTGTAAAAATCATGGGGTGGTAGAATGATCACCATCAGTGACTTGACTGATGGTTCAGTTTTTCTGGTTCTACACTTTCCTATCATCTAACCTTTACTTACCAAACATCTCCAAAATCTGTGACTTGTACCGGAAGCTTCCGTAAAGAAACACAAAGAAGGAAAGTACTGATAGGTAGTCTCACAATCACTTGCTTAAGAATATAGTGTAAGACATAAAATACATACATAATTATAACACAAGGCAGAAGAAAAATCCCACCTGCAGAGCAAAATCAGTGTCCAAAAGAAAGATCTGTATTGAACTAGAATTCATCTCAACAATATTTCAAACCTTGTAAAACTGCTGTTTTAAGCTTTAATATGGTGTGTGTTCCCTAAATACCTTGGAGTTCATATTTATACAAAAGAATGTTTTCCTCTAAAAGAATCCTGTTAATAGTATTTAAGTTCTCAATTTAACTTACAAATTAGTCGAAATAGTTTTTCAATAATAATGGAAAAATGTCTGTTTTAATACAATTTGAACAAAATAAATAACCAAAGGATGCACGTTTCATCATTTATAACGAATGCTACAACTTTAACTATAAATATTAGATATTTACTTATCCAAAAATTAATAAAATAATAATAATGGTAACATCAATTTCTGTCCTTGATGTTGTCTATAGGAAAATAAACTAATTCCTTTATGAGAATGTTTAAGGCCCTGACATCATCCCACCCCTAATGTTCCATTTTAACCTCATTTCCCATGCCCTCTACCTGTGCAATAAAAATACCATCATTGGGATTAATTGTTGATCTCCAGCATGTGCTATGTTTGTCTACTTTTGTGTCCTTTTTTGCATGTGTTAGGTTCTACATAATATGTAAAATCTTCATTATTCTTTACAAAGCCTAGCTTAGATGCCCTGTATTCAAAATATCAAGATCTAAACCTTCATTATAAAATTCTTCACTACTTCTTTGTGTGTTGTGTTTGGTTAATTCTGCCAGCCTAGGCCTAGGTTTCCTATGTGATGGATGGTTTATTATGTTTCTCCTTAAGAGCACAGATAGATTCTTATCCATATTTGTATTCCTAGACCTTTGCATTGCGCTCGATATGTAACTGATTTATTTGATTAATTTAAGTCATATGTAATTTTTAAAATGTAGACACCCCTGTATCTTATTAGTAAAATGCTGTGTCAGGAGCTCAGCTGAGCTGGAGAGAGAGCTGACTTTTTAGGTGTTATAGGAGCTGATTAAGGCAACAAGGTAAAAATGAAAGAGTTAAAACCTTTAATCACTTACTGAGATAGTATAATAAGCAAAAGCTTAAACAAACTGGGAAAGCAGCTATCCCTTCTGTTTCATTTTCCCCTGTGGAACGTCTGACCGGTCATAGGTCAGATGAATCCAGAAGATGTGGGGTTCCTCTCACTGTTGAGGGATCCCCAAACAAGTCTCTGGCAGATTTATAAACTATGAGGTTAGGGGGAGTGTGATGGGGAAGGGCTGGTAGTGGAAAAGTACTGGGTACTGAGTCATGAGTAGGGAAATGTGTCTTCAGATTTCCCTTTCTTTCTCAACCCTCCCAATAAGGAGGCATCTTATGAAGAAATTTAAGGGCCCAGGTTTAAAGACCTCGAAACAAGGCATCTGGGCTAGGAATGCAAGTATGAAAAGAGCATGGATGGCCTAGGGGATGGTGGGATGGCACTGAGACCTTGGACTGCAGCTTCCTTCAGAGACTACAGGGCTCTGGTTTTGCACCCACTCTGGTGTGGGGAGGGCAGCTTTCTCTCATGAGGCTTGCCGGGTAAAACCTTTGTAATGGCCTATGGTCTGGCCTGAAATATTACGCAAAGGATTTTAACCAGGAGCCAAATTCCTCACACTGCTGTTAATACTCTCTTAATATTATCCATGCTGACACTTGAAATTTTCAGTTTTCCTACTATGTGATATATATCAATAAAAACTTCTTTTTTTTTAAGTGACAACACTAAGTGTTGACGAGAATACAGAGCAACAGGAACTCTCACATCCTGCTGGTGGGGATATAAATGTTCACCACGATTTTGGAAAACTTTGTGACACTATCTACCATAGCTGAACAAATGCATACCTTATAACATAGCCATTTTACTCCTTGGTGTGTGTGTCACAGAACTGCACGGACTTGCACATCAATAGATAAACACTTGAGGTTTATGGCAGCATTATTAAAAACAGCTCAAAACTGGAAACAACCCAGATATCTATCAATAGTGGGATGCATAAATAAATTATAGTACATTCATGCAATGGAATATTTTATAGTAATAGAAATGAATGACCTACTATAACAAACAAGTTACGTTTGTAGATTAGTTTCAAATAAAATGAGTCAAAGAAGACATTAAATAACACTTTTTAAAAATTCCTGTTCATTTAAAGTTTTTAAAAGTAAAACATTGTGATATGAGAAGTTTAGCTTGGGAAAAGGGAGGATAGTAACTGAGAGCATCAGAGTGTCTTCTGGTGCATTTACCTCAGTGGTGCTCATACAGATGTGTTCACTACTTGATTATCATTTGAGAGCTGTACGCTTATATTCTGGACACTTCTTCTACATATGTTATATGTTTTTGAAGTTTTAAAAAAGTTTTCAAGTATATAAGAAGTTTCATCATGATTCTGATTATTATCTCCACTGTTACAGAAAAAAGACCAGGCTATCCAGGCAAAAGGTAAACTAGACAGAGGTAATGAAACAGCAAGAATACTCTGGTGAAAGTGATATTCTGTGAAAAGAAACTTAATAAGAAATACACAATAAATAAAGAAGAAGAGAAGCACACGTGGCTCCAGAAGACAAAAATTCAGGGTGAGATCAGAAATGGTAATCACAGGTAACAATTATCTATGTCGGGAATGGGGACATGTTGATTTAGAGTGGAAAGAAAAGAAGGAAGAATCTTACAACTGACCATTTACACCAATCCAAAAATAGCACGTGGGGATTTTATGACTGTAGAAGTATCTTATTTTAAAAATTATTTTCTTTTCCATAATTGTTTTAGAAACACAAAAATCATCCAATAAAAAGAGCATTTTAAATTACAGTGTAACATTTATTAAAAAAAAAAGACCACAGCTGGTATAATTTAGGCATGTTGGTGTGAGAAAAAAGTTTTAAAGAATCTAGATGAATATTTGCTAAACAATATTAAAAAATTATAACATTTTTTTGTTGAGACAGATGTATTTTAATACAATATTGTACATGGTAATGTTGATGAAATATTATCTTATGCTTAACCTACTATGGTCAAATTGATGTAGGTATAAGGAAATGAAAAAGAGAAGGCCAGAAACTGACATTCTTATACTCTTTGCCATAATTTCTAACAGATACTTCTCACAAATTCCAGCAGTTGGAGGGACAACTTTTATTGAGAAAACTAAAAGCATTTTCCATCTTTTACTATGGAACTGTGTGCTTCACGACGGCATAGAGTGATTGTCAATTTGAGAAAGTAAGGAACAGAAAACTGCTCAAAGAATGAATAACTTAATGGCAGGTGCACTGACATGCAAAAACTTTTGGAGATAAAGATGCTTTGACTCCAAAGGCCTTGTCCTGGACCCACATTGGACTTACCTAGTCACTCCAAGTATGTAAACCATACTCTCTTCAACAACTACTACATATTTCAACAGAGAATAACCTCACAAATCATTCAAGTAAGACGTCAGAAAAGAGCAAGGATCAAAAGTCTTCAGTTGTTTCTGAAATGACTCATCCCACATCCCCTCATTAGCAATAAGGCCAGTAAAGAAGGGCTATTAAAGGGTCCAATCTGGCTCTTCATTCTCTCATGAATGAACTAGTAGAGAAATCACACGGAAGTTGGGTGATTCATAACGTGCTGGGGGAGAGAGATGGGGATAGTTATTTGTCATGGAAGAGTTATTCCTAAGAATCATTTAGTTTATAATTGCAAGCACATTCAGCTAAACTTCTTCAGAGTGATCACTGATCATGGGAAGAAGTCAGCACTTCTGGAGGGGCATTAACTCTTTGGCATCATGGCCATTTAATGCACGAACATTAACAGTTCACTAAACAGAACCCTGATGTTCTAATAGGACCAACGGGGAATACACTGGAAGGAAGGAGTTAGCTATAAATAACTTCCTTCATTTTTTAAAAATATATTTGTCAACCTGTGAAATGTTTCTCTGAAGAAAATTAATTTAATTAGAAATGGCGTATTAATTGTCACCTTTTCGTGAATATATTTTTCCTGGTTCTTACAAATCATTTTAAGCACAAGTTGTTAATATTTTTTTTTCTTTTTCTTCTCTATTTTATTTAAATAAAAATTATATTAAATTTGAACACAAATGTAAATCTAATACCACTAACTATATGCATGCTGCACTGATTAATGAACAGGCTGTCTGGAATATGTGATAACCAAATACTCCATAGGCTTATACAATCTCACGACTTCCTTGACACCTCAGAGTGTGGGAGAGCTCTGGTTAAGCAGATATAGCAAGCTTTCCAGTACCAGTGCTCACTATTCTTGGCTTTTCACTGAAGAATCCTGTCCTGAGGATCTTATTGTAGTAAATTCCAACCCACTGAAGACGATGAGCATGAGGGCCTGTGGGTTATTAACTTCTTATTTTTGTCTCTATCTCAGTTTACCCACTTTTACATTTTGAACTGCTGTCTGTGGTTAATTATCTCCACCCCTCATCTTTCCAGTAACAATCTGAGCTGATAACATTTTAATTATTCCACAGTATGATTTTTTTTCTTAAAGCATACATTTTAACCTGCCTTATTTCTTAAAAGTATCTTTAATTTTGTGTTTTTGCCTTATCATTATTAAACCTTTAAAATTTTGGATTTTTTCCCCCATAATTACCTTCATTTTTGTATTTGTTGACTTTTGGTATTGGTTGAGATTAAATAGGAACAAAATATCTGGTGACTTACTTAACTTTTTTTTAACATCTTCTACATGCCCTTTTGTTTTTTGTTTTTTGGGTTTTTTTTTTGCAGTACACGGGCCTCTCACTGTTGTGGCCTCTCCCGTTGCGGAGCACAGGCTCCGGACACGCAGGCTCAGCAGCCATGGCTCACAGGCCCAGCCTCTCCGCGGCATGTGGGATCTTCCCGGACCGGGGCACAAACCTGTGTCCCCTGCATCGGCAGGCAGACCCTCAACCACTGCGCCACCAGAGAAGCCCTACATGCACTTTTGAATAAAATTCACTTTTCTCTTCCTTAGAGTGTATTTAGCATTCTTTTCCCATTTTAAGGCCTTGGTTTGTATTATTTTAACTCTATTTTACTGTAACTATATTAATTTATTCAACTTATTTTTCTTCTGAACCAATTTCATTTCTTTATGTTGTGTTTTAGGTATACATTTATTCACTGCTAAATTTTTTTTTTTATTTTAGCTTTTGATTATTCTAAAATACAGGCATTTGAGAATAGGTCCAATAGCAGTTCATTTCCTAGGCTAGAAAGAAAGCTTTTTTTCCCTCCTTTTGTTTGATTCTGTATGGGACTTTTAGGGCTCTAATCCCATGGCACTAAATTCTTTATTTGAGATAATATAATAAATTAATAGGACAGTATTCCTTTACAGGTATTCTCCAGGAATTTTCAGCTTGAAACTCTGGGATTTTTTTTTTCTATGATAAATTAATTTTTTTGGACTCCAAAA
This sequence comes from Grampus griseus, assembly GCF_964374135.1. Taxonomy (NCBI): domain Eukaryota; kingdom Metazoa; phylum Chordata; class Mammalia; order Artiodactyla; family Delphinidae; genus Grampus; species Grampus griseus. The sequence continues at coordinate 10,005,066 of NC_139017.1, read as the reverse complement.
TCCATCATTACTTCCTTATGCAATTATACAATTAAATAAGTCATACAAATGATATTTTATGAAATAAGAGTAGATAAGAGATAAGAATATTTTATGAAATTGGTAGGGGGATATCTATCACAGGGAAGACCTCATTTCAATTCCCTATGGTTAATCTTAGTGAAAAAGTAAGACAGAAGGAATTTTTGATCAGCAGATCTGTCCTTAAAGAAATGTTTAAAACAAAGTTCAGAATTATTATGAATCAAAAAGACAACTGCTTGTAATAACAATGTATTGGATGATTATAGCATATGGGTAAGTAAAATGAATGATTGCAATACCAAAGGGGAGGGAGCAAGCTACTGGAAAAACTGTTATAAGATACCTGCACTACGCCTGAAGAAAAATAGCTTATTTGAAGATGAGTTATTATTAGTTAAATGTATATATTGCAAACTCTAGGGCAATTTCTAACAAACTTTTAAAGTAAGTATAAATGATATGCTAAGGAAGGACAAAAAATGGTTATTTTATGAAGTACTCAATTAAACCAGAGGAGACAGTAAAAGATAGAGGGAGAAAGAACAAATACTGGGTTAGCCAAAAAGTTCATTCAGAGTTTTCCATACCATCTTATGGAAACCCCTGAATGAACTTTTGGGCCACCCCAATACAAATGAAGTGAAAATAGTTAAAAACACAGTATAAACCCTTCAACAAATGATGCCAGGAATACTAGATATACACATGTAAAAGAATGAGGTTGGACCCTTACCTTATACTAGATACAAAAACTAACTCAAAATGGATCAAAGACCTAAATATAAGATGTAAAACTATAAAAGAAGACATAAGGAAAAAGCTTCGTGACTTCAGGTTTCGCAATTATTTCTTGGATATGACACCAAAGGCACAGGTAACAAAAGAAAAAATAAACTAACTGAACTTCAAAATTAAAAACTTTCATGCATCAAAGGGCACTATAAATAAAATAAAATGGGAACCCACAGAATGGGAGAAAATATTTTTAAATCACATATTTGACAAACAATCAATATCCAGAATATATAGAGAAATCCTAAAATGCAATGACAAAAAACACAAACCAATTCAGAAGTGGGAAAGGACTTGAATAGACATTTCTCCAAAGAAGATATACAAATGGCCACCAAACATATTAAAAGATGATCATCATCACTGCTCATTACAGAAATACTATGATCAAAATTACGAAATACGACCTCATACCCACTAGTATGGCTGCTATCAAAAAACCAGAAAACTAACAAGTATTAGTGAGGATGTAGAGAAACTTGAACCCCTGTGTACTCTTGGTGGGAATGTAAAATGGTGAAGCCACTATGTGAAACAGTGCAGCAGTTCCTCAAAAAATTAAACATAGAATTACCACATGATCCACAAATTCCACTTCTGGGTATATATCCAAAAGAACCCAAAATAGGGTCTCAAAGAGGTATTTGTGCACCTGTATTCATGAAAGCATTATTCACAACAGTCAAGAGGTACAAGGAACCCAAGTGTACTTCCATGGATAAATGAATAAACAAAAAAATGTGGTATATACATACAATGGAATATTATTTAGCCTTCAATAGGAAGGAAATTCTGACAAACGCTGCAACATGGATGAACCTTGAGAAAATTATACTAGATGAAATAAGTCAGTCACAAAAAGATAAGTACTGTATGATTTCACTTATATGAGATATCTAGAGTAGTCAGTTTCATAGAAATAGAAAGTGGAATGGTGGTTGCCAGGGAGTGGGGAAATGGTTAGTTATTGTTGAGTGGATAGGGAGCTTCAGTTTTGCAAGATTAAAAAGTTCTGGAGACTGCACAATAAAGTGAATATATATAACACTACCAACTATACACTTAAAATGGTTAAGACGTTAAATTTTACCTAATGTGCATTATACAATTAATTTTTTTTAAATCACACTAGATATTATTCCATCTATATCAAAAATAATTTTAAATTAGAATAGTCTAAATAATACCAGTTAAATGACACATTATCAGAGTAGATTAAAAAACAAATACACAGACAAGACCCTGCTATATACTGACTACAATAAATCCACTTTAAGTATGAAGACTCAGGTTAAAAGTAAAGAAATGGACACAGATATACCACGTTGACACTAATCAAAAGAAACTGGAGTAGCTATATTAATTTCAGACAAAGCACACTTCAGATCAAAGATACATGTGGCAAAAAATGATAAAACTGCAAGGAGAAAGAGATGAATCTATTGTTACAGTTGAAAATTTATTATTCCCCTTACAGTCGTTGACAGATCAAGCAGTCGGAAAATCAGTAAAGATACAAGTGACCTGAATACCACTATTAATCAACCAATATAATTAACATTTATAGAATACTTTATCCAACAACTGCACATTCCAACACATTCTTCTCAAGGTCAGATGGAACATTTACCAATACAGTCCACACTGGGCCATCAAACACACCCAAACAAAATTAAAAGTTAGAAACTTATATAAAGTATCTTCTGAAACCACAACAGAATTAAACTAATAATAAATAACAGAAAGATAGTTGGAAAATCCTCAAACACTTGGAGATTAAATAACATACTCCTAAATAACATATGGACTAAAAAGAATTCTCAAAATATATTAAAATATATTGAAGTAGTAAAAATGAAAATTCAACTCATGAAAATGTGTGGGGTGCAGTGAAAACAGTGCTTAGAGGCAATTTATATCATTGAATGCATATCATAGAAAAGAAGATCTAAAATTACAAATCTAAGCTAAAACTTCAGGAAACTAGAAAAAGAGCAACTTAAGTCCAAAGCAAATGAAGAAAAAAATTAAAGCAGAAATCAATAAACTGAAAACAGTAAAATGACAGAAAAAAAAGTCATGAAAATCAAAAGTTAGTTCCATAAAAAGGATTAATAAAATTGATAGAACTCTAGCCAGACAAACTAAGAAAGAGCGAGAATAAAAATTATTGATGTCAGAAACAAAGAAGTTGTCATCATGCCTGGCCCCACAAACATTAAAAGGATAACAAACTCTATGCACACAAATTTGATAACAGATGAAATGGTCCAATCCCTGAAAAGACACAAACTATTAAAACCCACTTAAGGAAAAACAGATAACCTGAGTAGGGTTTTTTGTATTAAAGACATTGAATCAACAATTAATAACCTTCCAGAAAAGAAAGCACCAGGCCCATATGGTTACACTGCTGAATTCTACCAAACATTTAAAGAATAAATGATAACTATTTATGACAATCTTTCAGAAAATAAAAGCAGAATGAATACTTCTTCACTCATTCTACGAGGCCAGCATTATCTTCATACCAAAACTAGATAAAGAGTTATAAGAAAGGAAACTAGAGACTAATATCTTCATGAACCTAGATGTAAAAATTTTCAAAAATATATTTGCAAATCAAATCCAACAATGTATAAACAGTTATACACCACAACCAAATGGGATTAATTCCAAGAATACAAAGCTGATTCAATTATCATAAAGAAAATTTTTTAATTAATGTATTTTACATGTATTTACCACCTCTAGAGTTCTACATTATTTTCTGTATTTCATTATTTCTGTATTTCTGGTGTCATTTTCCTTCTGTCCAAAGAACTTCCTTTAACAATTTTTTGTAATGCATACATATCTAAAACTTGAGATCATGGTGGGGGGGAATCTTAGAGTTTAAAGCACTATTTTATTAAGAATAATCAGAATACCATATAAGACCAATTTCCAGTTTTGCAAAATACTGATTACTCTATATACCTTTGGACCTCATATTTGATCTTCCACTTATTATCAACTGAGACTCACAAAAACCCTCTCCTGAATGATAGTTGCCCATCATATATAGAAATTTTTGAACTATATATAATTATCTTGATACATAAAGCTTTATTCCTTGGTCCTGTTGTGAGATATTTTTTTTCCAAATATTCTTTCCTTAGCATACATATACCCAAATATCTGTCAGTAGAACCAGTTTAACATTCTCACTCAGAGTACCCAGCTATTCTCATTTAGTCAACTCTACAAAATCTCTTCCCTATCATAAGCTACCCAGTCTGGGAAGTGAAGAATTAATAAACCTGGTTATATTCTACCTCAAATACTTGAACACTCAGTGTATTAGTTTTCATTTGTTCTGTAATAAATTATCACTAACTCAGTGGCTTAAAACAACTTTCAGTATTTTCTCACATTTTGATGGATCAGGAGGTTTGCGCACAGCCTTGCTGAGTCCTCTGCTAAAAGCATCACAGGACTGCAACCAAAATGTTAGCCAGGTCTGGATCTTACCTGAAATTTAAAGTTCTCTTCCAAGCTTATGTGGTTTGGGTAGATTTATTCCTTTGAAGTTGTAGAATATATGAGGACTCATTTCTTCCAGGATAAACTAAGAAAGATTTTTCTCACCTCTAGACTCTTTGTTGAAGTGCTCACCTCATCAGTCAGGACCACTGGGATAATTTCTTTTTTATTAAAGTCAACTGAGTAGGGACTTTAATTACATCTGCAAAGAACTCACCTGTGTGATGTATACTAGTTAGAAGACAGGAACGGGTCCTACCCATGCTCCTTGGGTGAGGATTATAAAACGGTGTGGGTCACTGGGGATTTTCTTAGAATTCTTCCAACTACAATAAAAAAAATCCCAAAAAAACTGTATGAAACAACTGGGTATTGAAATTAATTTACAAAAGAGAAATATATGAAATCATAATATCACAGACACTTAGTCTGTTTCAAGTCTCTCAAAAAAAGTAACATCCTTTCAAATATTGTCAACATCCTTGATTCCACACATTTATTCAGATAATTAATCAAATCTTCACTGAATGTTTAAAAACATTTTTAAAAATGAAAAGATCCCTGTCCTCTGTTCTACTTTAAAAAGAAATTAATGACATACACTCCCAAACCTCACCTTTAAAAAAAATTTTGCTTCTGATATAATTTAGGTATTCTCACATTCTTTTATTGCTCCACAACTTTTCAGAATGATCTTCTCTGCATGGGTTCAGAGTATAGTATTTAAAAAAGCATGAAAGGACATAGGATTCTCAATTTATTAACATATAAAGGTGTAATCTATTTTCAGAAGAAAAGCAAAAATGATGAAATCAGAACTATTCTCATAATAGGCAAATAATGCATTCATTAACTGGATTTGAAATATGTGAATTCAATAAAAAATTGCATGCAGTTAAGAAATAAGAAATTCACTAACAGTACAATGTTAAGTAATAGCACACATAAATTCAAGACATGAACATACAAAATTTTCTGATTTTGTTTGGCTTTAAGATTCTTTCTAATATTCTATACTTCGTGGTGATGTGTGGTAGAACTAATGTTTATTTACACCATAAACTTAGAAAAAATTAAGCAAATTTACCACTGTTGCTGATAAATAATAATTATAAACATTTATAATGATACATAGAATTAATTTTTGCTACAATTTTTTGCCAAAAATTGCAAAAAGAAGACCCGTATATATGATGTCTACAAGAGACCCACTTCAGACCTAGGGACACATACAGACTGAAAATGAGGGGATGGAAAAAGATATTCCATGCAAATGGAAATCAAAACAAAGCTGGAGTAGCAATTCTCATATCAGACAAAATAGACTTTAAAATAGAGACTATTATAAGAGACAGAGAAGGACACTACATAATGATGAATGATGAAGGGATCAATCCAAGAAGAAGATATAACAATTGTAAATATTTATGCACCCAACACAGAAGCACCTCAATACATAAGGCAAACACTAAGAGCCATAAAAGGGGAAATTGACAGTAACACAATCATAGTACGGGACAATAACACCCCACTTTCACCAATTCACAGATCATCCAAAATGAAAATAAATAAGGAAACAAAAGCTTTAAATGATACATTAAACAAGATGGACTTAGTTGATATTTATAGGACATTCCATCCAAAAACAACAGAATATAGATTTTTCTCAAGTCCTCATGGAACATGCTCCAGGATACATCATACTTGGGTCACAAACCAAGCCTTGGTAAATTTAAGAAAATTGAAATTGTACCAAGTATATTTCTGACCACAACACTATGAGACTAGATATCAATTACAGGAAAAGATCTGTAAAAATTACAAACACATGCAGGTTAAACAATACACTGCTTAATAACCAAGCGATCACTGCAGAAATCAAAGAGGAAATCAAAAAATACCTAGAAACAAATGACAATGGAGACACGATGACCCAGAACCTATGGGATCCAGCAAAAGCAGTTCTAAGAAGGAAGTTTATAGCAATACAATCCTACCTTAAGAAACAGGAAACGTCTCAAATAAACAACCTAACCTTGCACCTAAGGCAATTAGAGAAAGAAGAACAAAAAAACCCCTAAGTTAGCAGAAGGAAAGAAATCATAAAAATCAGATCAGAAACAAATGAAAAAGAAATGAAGGAAACGATAGCAAAGATCAATAAAACTAAAAGATGGTTCTTTGAGAAGATAAACAAAATTGATAAACCATTAGTCAGACTCATCAAGAAAAAAAGGGAAAAGACTCAAATCAATAGAATTAGAAATGAAAAAGGAGAAGTAACAACTGACACTGCAGAAATACAAAAGATCATGAGAGATTACTACAAGCAACTCTATGCCAATAAAATGGACAACCTGGAAGAAACGGACAAATTCTTAGAAATGCACAACCTGCCGAGACTGAAACAGGAAGGAATAGAAAATATGAACAGAACAATCACAAGCACTGAAATTGAAACTGTGATTAAAAATCTTCCAACAAACAAAAGCCCAGGACCAGATGGCTTCACAGGTGAATTCTATCAAACATTTAGAGAAGAGCTAACACCTATCCTTCTCAAACTCTTCCAAAATATAGCAGAGGGAGGAACACTCCCAAACTCATTCTACGAGGCCACCATCACCCTGATACCAAAACCAGACAAAGATGTCACAAAGAAAGAAAACTACAGGCCAATATCACTGATGAACATAGATTCAAAAATCCTCAACAAAATACTAGCAAACAGAATCCAACAGCACATTAAAAGGATCATACACCATGATCAAGTGGGGTTTATTCCAGGAATGCAAGGATTTTTCAATATACGCAAATCAATATACGTGATACACCACATTAACAAACTGAAGGAGAAAAACCATATGATCATCTCAATAGATGCAGAGAGAGCTTTCGACAAAATTCAACACCCATTTATGATAAAAACTCTGCAGAAAGTAGGCATTGAGGAACTTTCCTCAACATAATAAAGACAATATATGACAAACCCACAACCAACATCGTCCTCAATGGTGAAAAACTGAAACCATTTCCACTAAGATCAGGAACAAGACAAGGTTGCCCACTCTCACCACTATTATTCAACATAGTTTTGGAAGTTTTAGCCACAGCAATCAGAGAAGAAAAAGAAATAAAAGGAATCCAAATCGGAAAAGGAGAAGTAAAGCTCTCACTGTTTGCAGATGACATGATACTCTACATAGAGAATTCTAAAGATGCTACCAGAAAACTACAAGAGCTAATCAATGAATTTAGTAAAGTAGCAAATACAAAATTAATGCACAGAAATCTCTGCCATTCCTATACACTAATGATGAAAAATCTGAAAGTGAAATTAAGAAAACACTCCCACTTACCATTGCAACAAAAAGAATAAAATATCTAGGAATAAACCTACCTAAGGAGACAAAAGACCTGTATGCAGAAAATTATAAGACACTGATTAAAGAAATTAAAAATGATACAAATAGATGGAGAGATATACCATGTTCTTGGATTGGAAGAATCAACATTGTGAAAATGACTCTGCTACCCAAAGCAACCTACAGATTCAATGCAATCCGTATCAAACTACCACTGGCATTTTTCACAGAGCTAGAACAAAAAAATGTCACAATTTGTATGAAAGCACAAAAGACTACGAATAGCCGAAGAAATCCTGAGAAGAAAAAATGGAGCTGGAGGAATCAGGCTCCCTGACTTCAGACTATACTACAAAGCTACAGTAATCAAGATAGTATGGTACTAGCACAAAAACAGAAAGATAGATCAATGGAACAGGACAGAAAGCCCAGAGATAAACCCACACACATATGGTCACCTTATTTTTGATAAAGGAGGTAAGAATATACAGTGGAGAACAGAGAGCCTCTTCAATAAGTGGTGCTGGGAAAACTGGACAGGTACATGTAAAAGTACAAAATTAGAACACTCCTTAACACCATACACAAAAATAAACCCAAAATGGATTAAAGACCTAAACGTAAGGCCAGACACTATCAAACTCTTAGAGGAAAACATAGGCAGAACACTCTATGACATAAATCACTGAAAGATCCTTTTTGACCCACCTCCTAGAGAAATGGAAATAAAAACAAAAATAAACAAAAACAAACTAATGAAACTTAAAAGCTTTTGCACAGCAAAGGAAACCATAAACAAGACCAAAAGAGAACACTCAGAATGGGAGAAAATATTTGCAAATGAAACAACTCTAAAAGGATTATCTCCAAAATTTACAAGCAGCTCATGCAGCTCAATAACAGAAAAACCAACAACCCAATACAAAAATGGGCAGAAGACCTAAATAGACATTTCTCCAAAGAAGATATACACATTGCCAACAAACACATGAAAGAATGCTCAACATCATTAATCATTAGAGAAATGCAAATCAAAACTACAATGAGATATCATCTCAAACCAGTCAGAATGGCCATCATCAAAAAATATAGAAACAATAAATGCTGGAGAGGGTTTGGAGAAAAGGGAACACTCTTGCACTGTTGGTGGGAATGTAAATTGATACAGCCACTATGGAGAACAGTATGGAGGTTCCTTAAAAAAACTAAAAATAGAACTACCATATGACCCAGCAATCCCACTACTGGGCATATACCCTGAGAAAACTATACTTCAAAAAGAGTCATGTACCAAAATGTTCACTGCAGCACTATGTACAATAGCCAGGACATGGAAGCAACCTAAGTGTCTATCATCAGATGAATGGATAAAGAAGATGTGGCACATATATACAATGGAATATTACTCAGCCTTAAAAAGAAACGAAATTGAGTTATTTGTAGTCAGGTGGATGGACCTAGAGTCTGTCATACAGAGGGAAGTAGTCAGAAAGAGAAAAACAAATACTGTATGCTAACACATATATGTGGAATCTAAGGAAAAAAAAAAAAAGGTCATGAAGAACCTAGGTGTAAGACAGCAATAAAGACACAGACCTACTAGAGAATGGACTTGAGGATATGGGGAGAGGGAAGGGTAAGCTGTGAGAAAGTGAGAGAGTGGCCTGGACATATATACACTACCAAATATAAAATAGATAGCTAGTGGGAAGCAGCCACATAGCACAGGCAGATCAGCTCAGTGGTTTGTGATCACCTAGAGGGGTGGGAGAGGGAGGGTGGGAGGGAGGGAGATGCAAGAGGGAAGAGATATGGGACCATATGTATAACTGATTCACTTTGTTATAAAGCAGAAACTAACTCACCATTGTAAAGCAATTATACTCCAATAAAGATGTTAAAAAAAAAAAGAAACATAAAAATCAGGATAGTAGTAACTGTTGGGGGTGAGGGTGAGGTTATGGGGGTGCAGTGCAAAGAGATAAGGAAGTGGGAAAAATGAGAATTACCTAAGTGATTCTTGAGTCGAGTATTTCTTGAGTCGAGTGATGGGATTCCAAATGTTTATTTTATTGTTATGCATCTCGACATATTTTAAATATAGTGTTTTGTAAGTATGATATATTAAATATGATAAATAGTTTTTAAATAAAGAAAGGTCATAACATACACCAAACATAACATATACAAAAGCCTATAGGCAAATCGCAACCAGTAGCTTCAAAATCTTCTTGTCAGCCTAGGCAGAGTTTTGTTAATTTTTTAATTGTTTAGAACTTTGGTTTGCCTTTGCAGTTATCATGTAATGAACTAAATATATACCTATTTTACTTTCTTAAAAAAAAAGGAACTATCCATTTCTAAACAATAAGGTAAAAAATCACATTTTATTTCACATTTTACACACACACACACAACACAACTGCAAGAAATATATCCAAAATCAAGAGATTACTTCCTATTTCAAGATATGTTTATCAACGTGTAGAAAAAATGATTGTTATTATTTTCAGTAGGCTAGCAAAAAGTTGCAGGAAAAATACTCTCAAATCTTCTCCACATACTAGCTAACACTTAAAATTGCTGATCCATCTTAATTTTAGTCACTCTAGTCAGTGTTAGTAGAATCTTATTGAGAATTAAATTTGAATTTCCCTACTGAATAAAATTTATGAACATTGTTTCACATGTCTATTAGATTTCTATACAGCTCATTTAGTGAAGTATGTGTTCAAACATTTTATTGATTTATTGCTGTGATGTTGGCCTATCACTCAGTTGTAAACATTTATTACATACTCTGGACACAAGTCCTTTGTCAGATATGTTTCAGATATGTGTGTTTTCCCTTATTCTTTTCTTATTGGTGATTCTTAAAGAGAAATTTTAATTTTGATGAATTCTAAATTACATGTTTTTTTAGGATTCATGCTTTTGTGTGTTTCCCTAACCAAATGTCATAAATAATTTCTCCATTCTATAATCTGTTTTGAATAAATTTTGTATTTTTTTATATTTTCTTCTTTTTATATTTTCTTCTTTTATATTTTTATATTTTTTATATTTTCTTTTATATTTTTTATATTTTTTATAAAATATATAAAATATATTTTATATTTTATATATTTTATATATTTTTATATAAACTTTTATATTTTCTTCTTTTATATTTTCTTCTTTTCTAATGTAGTAATTTGATGCTACATATATCTTTCAAAAGCTACACCATCATATGTTGATGTATTGAGTATTCAGTTTCATTCATTTCAAAATATTTTCTGATTTTTCTTACCTTCTTTTTAATTTTCTAATATTTGTAGATATTTTCCTGTTATTTGCTTTCAGTTTAATTCTGTTATGATGAAAGAAAATATTTTTAGATTTTTAATTGAAGTACAGTTGATTTACAATGTTTCAGGTGTACAGCAAAGTGATTCAGTTATACCTACATACATAGGTATACATTCTTTTTCGTAATCTTTTCTATTATAGGTTATTACAAGATACTGAATGTAGTTCCCTGTGCTATAGAGTAGGACCCTGGTGTTTATCTATTTTATATATAGTAGTTTGTATCTGCTAATCCCAAACTCCTAATTTATCCCTCCCCCACCCCCTTTCCCCTTTGGTAACCATAGGTTTGTCTTCTATGTCTGTGAGTCTGTTTCTGTTTTGTAAATAAGTTCATTTGTGTCACATTTTACATTCCACATATAAGTGATATCATATGATATTTGTCTTTCTCTCTCTGACTTGCTTCACTTGGTATAATATCTCTAGGTCTATTCATGTTGTTGCAAATTGCATTATTCCATTCTTTTTTATGGCTGAGTAGTATTCCTGTGTGTGTGTGTGTGTGTGTGTGTGTGTGTGCACGCATGTGTATATAGATAGATAGATAGATAGATATACACCACATCTTCTTTATCCATTTATCTGTTGATGGACATTTATGTTGCTTCCATGTCTTGGCTATTGTAAATAGTGCTGCAATGAACGTTGGGGTGGACGCATCTTTTGGAATTAGAGTTTTCTCCAGATATATACCCAGGAGGGGAATTGCTGGGTCGTATGGTAGTTTTATTTTTTGTTTTTTTAAGGAACCTCCATACTGTTCTCCATAGAGAAAAAATAGTTTTACATTTAACTATTTTTCAATTTATTAAGAATTTATATAATCTATATGATATGCCATATGGTCTATCTTGATGAGTATTTCATGAGTACTTGAAAAGAATGAATAATCTTGTTTTATTGAGAAAGAAGACTGTCCTATAATTGACTATCAGGTGATGCTTTTGATAGTGTTGTTCAAATCTTCTACCTTTTTTAAGAGAGAGCATTTAAATTTACAACTGCAATTTTAGAGTTATCCATGTCTCTTTTCAATTATACCACATTTTACTTCATGTAAAGCCATTTAATTTTATCAGATCTCATATTTCTTAAATGTGATTTTATCAATTTATTTCTTGGTCTCTTCTTAAATAGGTAATTTTTAAACCATTTCACATTTTAAAAGGATTTGTCCTTCATTTTCAAATTCCTTTATCACTTTTTTCACTCTATTTGTCATTCTTGGATAATTTCCTTAGTTCTTGTATTTCACAATTCAGGGTTTTGCTGCATTCAGTCTGATGTTTAACATATGGAAATTTTAACTTCCATGATTATATATTTTTTCTCTTCCAATAAATAACTGTTCATTTTCAAAGCTGCTCATTATTTTTAACTGTTGTGTTCTTTTTAGAAATTTAACCTGTATTTGAACATTTTATCAATTTAAACATACTTATTTATCCAGTATCTAAATACATAGGGGCCTATTTCCCATGTTTTTGGTATTTGCTATGTTTCACTCCTAAAATTTAGTTTTCTCGTGTATTTTGCTATATTTTATTTTTCATTTTGACATCGCCTCAAGGAGAGTTTTTGTGTGTTGGTGAACCCTGTGCCTTCTCACTCTGAGTATTAACTCAAGGATTTGTTTTACATTGATTTGCCCAAGGCAATTCAGAGCACCTGAGACCAATTTTATGATAATTTATTGACAAGACAGTTTCTATTTTATACACTATAACAGGAGTGTGAACATTTCTTATTTTGCATTTTTTTTCTATCCAGAATTATAGAAGCTTCATTCTCTCTCCTTGACCAATGACTGCATTAATCAGTCCATCTTTATTAATTAAGTCCATTAATCAGTCCATGAAGTTAAGTTAAACTTTGGCAAATGGAATTACATTTTAAAAGTGTTCTGTATTTATAAAGATTTGTTAATGTTCACCTCCCACCTTGTTTTGGCCTGAGGTCTCTGTTCTGCTCTGGGATGAAACCCAAGCAGCTGGCAGTTATGCCAGTACAGCCAGGTGCTGCCAGGAGGGAAGATTCTATGGCTATGTCTCCCAATTCCCTTTTTGCTTAAGGAAATTGGTTAATCCCTTTTCTTCTCTTACTGGTTCATAACGCTTTCAAAATAATTTTGCTACAGTTTGTGGAACATTTCTCTTTGTTTGTAGTGGGAATATTTCATATTAAGACAAACAAATATTCAGGAAGCTTTGCATTTAAAATTTCCTTCCTAAACATAAATATAACACTGGAGTGGGTTCTGAAATACTGAATACAATTTTAAGAAGTAGAGGGGCTTCCCTGGTAGAGCAGTGGTTGGGAATCCGCCTGCCAATGCAGGGGACACGGGTTCAAGCCCTGGTCTAGGAAGATCCCACATGCCACGAAGCAACTGGGCCCGTGAGCCACAACTACTGAGCCTGCGCGTCTGGAGCCTGTGCTCAGCAGCAGGAGAGGCCACAACAGTGAGAGGCCCGCGCACCACGATGAAGAGTGGCCCCCGCTCGCCGCAACTGGAGAAAGCCCTCACACAGAAACGAAGACCCAACACAGCTAAAAATAAATAAATAAATAAATATTAAAAAAAAAAAGAAGTAGAGATAAGTGCATTTCAAGTTTACAGAATGAATTTAAAATATGCATACAGTGAAATGCAGTGTGTTCTCAGTACACAGACACATTTGCCGGAGAATTGGTTACTTAGAAAGATTTTGATGGTGAAATATGAAACTAGAAATTTAGATAAGCCAAATTTCATCAAAAAATATCTTTCAAACAGTGAGAAGAAATTAATATTTTGTCCATGCTATCATTGTATTATTGTTTGTGGTGGTGGTTTCTCCAATACGGGAATAACATTACTGTACTCATCTTGTAATTAAACCAAAGCTAAAAACAAGTCAACAGATCACTTTGTAGCCATGTGCATGTTGAATGGATGCTTGGGTGTGGGAGGAGGTGGGATCTAGTGAGGTCGATTACTGGGTACTTTCAAAGTTCTCAATATATTTGAGGGAAGTAATCACACCATCTATACAACCTTAGAATAATCTAATTTGGCCTTATTTTTTAATTTCAAGATATGAAATTGTACTTAAAATGTTTACAACTTATGTCTTTATTTCAGACTTGAATCCCCCAAAAGTATTCCATTACAGTAATCAAACATAACACTTTTTTAAACTGCAAACATGCAGTTTAAAAGTAAACATACACTTTTTGAGGATTAAATAAATGCAAAACCCACAAATCATTCTACTGCCCTATTTATGATAAACCACCCTATTATCCCATGCTAAAATTGTCAGATAATTTTGTATCTTGAGAAAACAGTTTAATATTGTAAATGTTTTCCTTATGGCATATTATAAATTCAAACTTAGTTGATTCAAACTAATTAGGGGGTTAAATCAGTTAAAATTAATTTAGTGTAATAAATCATCACATACTAAGAGCAATCAGAAGTCAGAATCTGTCTGTGAAGCTAGGGTGAGACACAATTTGATTCAAACTAGGAGACAGTAGAAATAAAATACTTGAATCAATCTTCAATCCAGTAACAGATCAGAAACAGATTTTCAAACAAAAACCAAAATCAGGAACACATAAGAAACGCTCAACTATTATTCTGAGGTCAGATCTAGGTACCTGTGTAGTGAGAAATCATAGTGGTTCAGATTTACTGAACTGATTGAGGCACAAAGTTCACAAACAAAAACAAGAGTCACAGAAAAAAATGCCTGAAAGTTCTGTGTAGGTATTTGACTATAACTTTATCTCTCTCTTAATCAAATTTCTGTGTGTCAATCTCCTTCATAGATTCATCAAGCAAACTTTTTCTGTTGCTCTGAAGTCTGTTCTAAGGATCCAGGGCTGAGGATGACTATCAGCAGTCATTTCTCACCCTGGCCTTCAGAGTTCTTGAAACTGTAATAGCATAACTGCTTCTCATCTCCCAAATAGACTCCTTATGAGTTTCACTTTTAAAAAATGAGTTTTAAGTAACTGGAAGTTCCTTTATCTCAGTTCAACATTCAAAAGAATCACGAACATGAAGTTAAACAAAAAAGATTTAAACAAAAAAATAAATTATGCCATGAAAGACAATGGGATAACCCTTAGTATGCAATTTTATTTACTTGAAAGATTAAGTTTGGGTAATGAAATTGTGTCAAAGGTGTCATTACTGTTGCTCGTGAAAAATGAGGATATACCTGAATGTACAATTTACTTAGCTACTTCATCTCAGTTATGCATTTTCCTACTATCTTACAGGTAAAGACAAGTACTGTATGATACCACTTATATGAGGAATCTAAGAAAAGTCAAATCTGTTAAAAAACAAAAACAAAAACAGTAAACTGGCTTTTACCAGGGCATTGGTGAAAGGTGGGGATAAGATTGATGGTATTTAAGGTACAGACCTGTAATAAGTAGTAAATAAGCCATAGAGACCTAATGCACTGTATAATGAATACAGACAATAATATTGTGCTATACAGGAGTCTCCCTCTTATCTGCAGCTTCACTTTCTCCAGTTTCAGTTACCCACAGTCAACTGCAGTCCAAAAATACTAAATGGAAAATTCCAGAAATAAACAACTCATAAGCTTTAAACTGCACACCATTCTGAGTAGGGTGATGAAATCTCACGCCATCCCACTCCATCTGCCCAGGATTCCCAACCAACAACATCATCATACGCTCAATGATCTAGGATCACCCAAAGCAGACAATCCTCCTTCGGACATATCATCAGAAGGTCTACCGCAGCCTAATGTAACGCCACAAGGCCTCCGTCTTTCACCTCACTTCCTCTCATCACATAGGCATTTTATTTTGTGATTTTTAGCCATCACATCATCACAAGAAGGGTGAGTATAGTACAGTAAGATATTTTGAGAGAGACTACATTCACATAATTTTTAATATAGTATATTGTTATAGCTGTTCTATTTTATTATTAGTTATTGTTAATATTTTACTGTTCCTAATTTACAAATTCAACCTTATCATAGGTATGTATGTATAGGAAGAAACATAGACTATATAGGGTTCAGTATTCTACAGTTTCAGGCAACCACTGGGTTCTTCTAACATATGAATAAAGTGGATGGTGGGGACTACTGTAATTATGTAATGTGATAAATATTACTATATAAATGTATCAAAGTAACATGCTATATACTTTAAACTTTCACAATGTTACATGTCAAATTTATTCAATAAAAAAAGAAATGGCATACTAACCATAGTAACAGTGCATAACAATGTTTGCTATGCACCAAACACGGTTCTAGACACTTTAAATGCTTTAGCTCACTAAATTCATAAACTCTATGAAAGATTATTTTTCCCATTTTGTTAATAAAGATCCTGAGCCACAGAGAAGTTAAGAAACTCATTCAAAATTACCTGACTAGTAAGTGGCATGCCTAAGATTTGAACCCAGATGCTTGGCCCCCAAATCCATCTACTTTCCCACTACGCTATACTAGCTATTCAGCTTATAGCAGCATGGAAACTGGCCTGAGATAAAAGCCTTATCTGATCAGAAACTATAATAAAAACTTTACCAACAACTACAGGCAATCAATGTTTATATACTCATTAATTCCTTTGTATCAGTACAAATATTTTTATATCATGTATCAGTTTGATCTATTCTTTTATAAATCATTTTAAGCACAGTACTGGTCACAGAGGTGACATTCAATAAACAACATTTGTTGACTGCATTGCCCAAAATGTTTGTATGCATTATTGAGGCAATATATGTACTGGTGGTTCTTAAGTCCAGCTCTATCTGTTACTAGCTCTGTAAACTTGGGCAAATTACTCATCCTTTTGATGCCTCAAATTATTGTCTGGATAATGGGGACAAAAATTTACTGCCTTAGTAAATTGTTGTATTAAATGGTAAATGCATAAAAAAATATTGATTTCAATGGTTGGCAGAGACAGAGAGAGGAGAGAGTTAGGGAGAGAGAAAAGAGAGGGAAAATTGGAGCAAAACTAAAAAAAGGAAAATTTTGCTATAGACCTAAACCTTATAAATTCATATGTAATCATTCTTTTTAGTTTACCTTTGTTTTTTGTGGTTTCAGTTTCTGCTAGAGTTTCTCCGAGATGTTCAGTTCATCTTAACATGGTGTTTGCATTCTCCCACTGGTTCCTGACCTCTACTGGGTATTCGTTTTTATTCTTTACCTGTATTTACTAATGCTATTCTTCATCACAGTGGCTAACAGTCTGAGCTACTGACTCACAAAATGGGGAAGAAAATGATCCTGTTTTGTACAATCATTTCCTAGAAAATTATAAATAAACTCTTTAGTCTTCAGATAACCCTGTTTACGACTCTCTAGACAACTGTTTTATACTAAGTGCTAATTCTAGTATTCAATACCCAATATTGAAAATAAGAGAATCTGACTTTATATGATTAGTGAAAATATTTTACTCTGACTATATTATCTAAATTTATGTATGAAATATTTTTTATGGTGAGTTCCCTGATGGCAATGGTACTAATTAAAATATTTCTGTTAGCCATTTCTATTTTTAATGTACTTTGAAATAATACATCTTTAGGGCAGAAAGCTCGCATGTGTACCGACATGCTGGACTGGCAGTTTAACACCTGTAGTATTGCCTTAATGTGGAAGTGTGACAATTTTTTTTTCTGTTTACAAGCAAGGCCTTCAAAAACCTATTTAAATCAAGTTAAAGTGTAGATACAGAATAGAGAAGAAAAACCTATTTTCTTCAAAAATAGATAATCTATACCTCTTCATAAATCTCGATTTCTAAGACATTTATATTTTGGACAACTAAGCAAAATAAAAAGCTCTCTAACAGCAATGAATATATGATATATTTAATTTAAACACAAGCAAAAAACTGTAATAAAGCAAAACAAAAAACCATGTTCAGCTACTGCTTGTACTTTAACAATAAAAGCAAAAGAAAACAAAATGAGAACAAATGGAAACTAGATATATTTTTATCTGCATAATGTATGCATTGTTTATATGCCAAAAGAAGAATAATACATCCTTTATTTCTGGAAACAGACCACTGCTACATCTCTAGAGTGGAAAACATAAAATAAACCAATCGATTGTGAAAAAGTAATTGATTGAGATTGCTGACCTGTTGGCTCTAAGATATATAGCTTAGAAGTAGCATATAGCAACTCTCAGTTCCTAAGCATCCTATAAGTTCCATGTTTTCACTTAATTTATCCTGAAAAAGGATAACTTGCTGACTAGTATTTCAAGATTAGATAATGTCATTTAAAATTTGTAAGTAAATATTCCAACTACTATTTTGTCTCATAAAAATACTGAATATATTTAAACAGGAAAGCAAATAAACAACTAAGACCAAAAGAAATTCTGGATCACCATTATGTGTGGTAGCCTGAATGAGACCAAGGGACCGCAGCATGTCCCAAATTTCTTGTTCTGATAGGAGGAAAATATTGACATCCCGTTTTGTTGCTGTTATTGTTAAGGTACAATTATATTAAACAGAAATATAGAGGGAACATAACTTCCTACTCCTGAAGTACAGGCCCCACGTAATAACTTCCTCCCAAAGAGGACAGTACAGAAATGGGTAAAAAGTGTAACTCCACAGTAGAGAAAGCTGACGGACACTACTTCAGCCAGGAGGTCAGGCCAACGTCAACAGTTCTAAGCCATGTTGATGGCGTGTTCCCTCTACATGTGGTGGTGATGGAGACAGCACTTTACCCCTGTGGTCTTCCTCCCCAGTGGCCACAGCCCAGCCTAGTTACCAGAAAAGCACCAGATAAACCCCAGGAGAAGGACACCTCCAAAATGTCTGACAAACTCTCCTCAACACTGTCAAGTTCATTGGATACAAACAAAATCTAAGAAACTGTTCCAGTCAGGAGGAGCCTAAGGAGACAATGTCATATGTCACCCTGGATAGAACCCCAGAACAAAAAAAAGGAGAAAAGGTAAAACTGAGAAATCTGAATAATAATATTCAGAGATCAGATAATAATAATATATTAATACTGGTTCATTAACACTGTGACACATGTACCCTACACATGTAAGATATTAATATTAGGGGAAACTAGATGTGGGAGATAAGGGACATTTGGAATTTTTCTGTACATATAGAACTTTTCTAAAAGCAAAAGTTTATTAAAGGCAAAAAAGAAAAGGAAATATAGAAAAAGGAGGAGAGTAAAATACAAAGTAAGTTGTTAAAACAGCACTAAATGTTTCAGTAATCTAACAAACATGAAAAACTGCCTATTCCAATTTAAAAGACTGTCAAATTGATTTAAAATAATCAAGTGATATTCTGTGTTAAGATACACATATAAAACAAAAATTAAAAGTCTACAAGTAAAATGTCAGAGGAACTCTATCTTACCAAGTCTAAGCAAAAGAAAGCTGGCATGGCTAAATTAATAAGAGATAAATGGACTGCATTGCAGCAAATGTCTTTTTGAATGAAGCGAATCATAACAAAGTGTTAACAGATTTACTTCATCAAAAGGAATTAGCAATTGTGAACATGTATACATCAAGAGTATATGAAGAAAAATTGAGTGGCTTACTATGAGAAAATGACAAATCACTATTAGTATATTTTAACATAGCTCTTTCAAACACTGAGAACACTATCAGACAAAAATGTAACAAAGGTAGAGAGGAACTGAATATCAAAAACAAAAAGTTTAACTTAATGAATGGATATATAGGGAATTTTGTATGTATCCAACACTTGGAGAATATCAACTTTTCAATCAAACATCAAATACTGCACCAGTAATCATTTTGCAATATGTACACGTACAACACGTTGTATACCTTCAACTTTTAAAATGAGATTTAAAATGGAACATTTACAAAAATTGTCATATAATGGCTCTAAGCAAATCTGTCCCAATTTTGTGGAATAGTTATCATATAGAGCATACAGAGTTAGAATAAGGAATAAAATAGATTTAGTTTTAAAGAACAGAATTTTAAAGATTAAATATCATAAAATGTGCCGAGTTAGAAGTTAATAAGAAAATCACAAATATAAAAATATTCGTATTATTGTAAATTTTAAAATATGTTTCTAAGTAATATACTGGTCAAAGAAAAATCATAGATGAATTTTTTAATACTTAGTACTGAAAATTTTTAAAAAACAAATGAAAACTATGTGGACACAGTGTTTTTTCAAATGAAAACTATGTGTCCACGCTGTGGACACATTTGTTTTTTCATTTGTTTGTTTTTTCTTACACAGTGAAGCTACTATGATGCTTCCCATAAAGTTTTATACCTATGTAATTACACCTGAAAATATGAAAGGTTAAAAATGAGTTAGTGAGAGTTAGAAAAAGAACAATAGCAAACAAAGGGAGAAAGAAGTATATAATATATAGAAGATGCAAATCAATGAAATGGAAAACAGAGTTAGGAGCCAGTGTTTCAAGCAATGATAGATTCTAACAATAAAGGTGCTACTGGATCAATCCCTGCAGGAAACAGGTATAAAATCTGTATATAATACCAATAAAAAGCAAGCAGGGCTTCTCTGTTGGTGCGGTGGTTGAGAGTCTGCCTGCAGATGCAGGAGACACGGGTTCGTGCCCCAGTCTGGGAAGATCCCGCATGCCGCGGAGCGGCTGGGCCCGTGAGCCATGGCCGCTGAGCCTGCGCGTCCGGAGCCTGTGCTCCGCAACGGGAGAGGCCACAACAGTGAGAGGTCCATGTACCGCAAAAAAAAAAAAAAAAAAAAAAAGCAAGCAGATCAGGGAGGCTGGGGGGGATGTATGCCCAAAGGAGAAGACAACTACTTCCTGTTTTTTTTTTTTTTTTTTCTTTGCAGCTTTTAGCTTGGGGCTACATGCAGTTGGCTGGCAAATGCCAGATGGCAGCAGTGGCACCAGGGAAAGATCAGTCTTTCTGGCTTGGGGAAACTAGAAATGCCTAAATAATCCTATAGCTTATTTAAAAAGAAATAAAACAACAAATATATCAAAGAATTTTAAACATTTCAACAAAGATATATTACTAGCTTCAAGCAACAAATCATCTCAATCTTATTAAACTCTTCTGGACAACAGGAAAAAAAAAATCTTACTTCCCAGAACACCTTCTATGATGTCAGCATTGCTTTGATAAGGGCAATACAACAGAAAAATTTTATAAATACATTTAATTTATTAGTAAGTATTTTTAAATCCTCAATGAAATATTAGCAAATAAAATGCAACTTTACGAAAGATAATAAAGGATAAATTAGACTATTGAGAATGAAATAATATAACACCTAATGACAATTTACGACAAAATGTTAAAATATAAAATTAATTTGAGCCTCTCAATAGACGTAGAAAAAAATGTATAGAACTCATTATGAATTTAAAATTAAAAAAATAAGTACATTGGGAATAAAAGATAGCTATCTTATCCTGGCAAATTATATCTACTAGAAAACTGTCTAAACACCATCTCAGCTGTGTAAAAAGCATTCCTTAAAATCCAAAACAAGACAGGCATACTGCTGCAAGCATTTGCAATTGTTGAAGCCAGTCTAGTAAAACAAGAATAAAAAATTAAATAATTTCTAACTGAAAAGCAGGAAAAACACCCTGCAATATTAATCTGCAAACATCAGTTGCAGTTTAATACAACAACAAAGCATTAGAAAATGTAATTAAGAAGAAAATACAATTGGAAATAGCATAAAAAGGCAAGTACCTAGGAATAAATCTTAAAAGAAACAAGCGTTTCTTCTACGTGTAACATTTTAAAGGTTGATTGTGAGATATTGGGAAAAAACAGACCAAACATAAATATCCAATATTATAGAGATGATAAAATACACTTTGATGCCACATGGCAAGTACAGAACATAAATTTTCTGTATGCCTAAAACCTGAGATTTTCTTAATTTTTCTAAGTTTCTCTTTCTTTTTTTGTTTGGTGTGAATAAAACCTGCCTTTTGGATTGCTGAGATGATGAAATGATGGTAAAAACAAAGATCATATTTCTTGAAACATAGTAAGATCTTAATTATTCAATGCAACTCTTACATCATTACTAATACTGAAAAGACAAATTAAAACGTTTAGGAAATAACATGAAAACCTTTTATGAAAAAAATTTTTAAGAAAATGAACTTTGTGGAACACTTGAAAGCTAAGATATTTTTTGAAAGATTCTTGGCCACTACTTTGACTTGAGTTTCTAATTTAAAGTGAAGATGTCTTTGCTAAGGTTGAGGTTGTTTTAGGAAACGGGAGAACCAAGTGACTGTATGCATTTCTTTAATGGAAGCATGTAGATGTTTGTGAATTCCTGGATGAGAATGATAGTACAGTGAAAACTGAGCTTCTCATAGCCAGCAAGTCACTTCCTTGATCAGCATCACAGCAGCAGTGTGCCGGTGTTTGGAACTCTGGGAGTATGGGGACCCATGACACGCCACCTCTCTTCTCACTCAGTGTGGCCACCTTGATTCCACTAAGTTTCCAAACTCTTGGCTAAAATATCAGTGACTTGATCTAATCTGAAAGTGGGTGTGAATGTGCGTGATGTGTCACTACAAAAAGACATTTCAAATATTAAATGATATTAGTGGACTACGAAATGGTGCTTGCAAAATGATTGCGAATTACACACTGAGTGAGAATACTTAAAAACTTAAAATTGATGTGTTATCTTGGTGGTTTTTATCAGTTATGTCATTATGATATATAATATTTATTTCAAATTTTAATAAAAATAAGAAAAATAAATGTACATTTGTTTGAAAATAAACTGCTCCTGAAAGGAATCCCTTAAGAGTATATCAGGTAAATACTCCCAAAACAACAGAAGTGATAGGTGTAATTTTATTCTTCACTGCTCTTTCTTGACAAATTAGATAGCAAACTACCCCTGTCAATCAGTTGCTGATTTTAACCCAACAGCACTGTGTCATGACAGCACTGTGGTTCTCTACAACAACTGTTATAAAGAGCGATGACACAAAAGTACCACTAAGTGAAGAGGCTTACTAAGTAACTTTTTGGAGCAGAAAATGTACAACAACATGATGACTTTAAGAAAGAAAATTATGTACGTTGTCTTCGAGAATAAGAATTTACCTTCCACTTCCATGTGTCTTTTGAAAAAACACACCAAAAAATTTTAATTATCCAGTCGAGGGCATTTTCACTTTGCCAGTTACATTGGTGCTGAGTGTATAACAGTGGTAGGAAGGAACTCATGACTGATCCTATATCGCAGACCAGCGGTTAGGCCTTTGAGAGAAAGAATACAAAACTGTTCCTAGCAATCTTCATGGATGTAAAATCAAGGGAGATAGTCCCACTCATATTGGTTTTGCTGAAGTCATATAAGGACACTAGGAAGATGAATGAAAAAAACATTAAAACTCCAAATGTGGTTTGTGCATCAGCATGAAACTTAAAACTGGCTGAGTGGCTGTTGGCTTATGTAATAAAATCATTATCAAGATCAAGCTAAAACTATTCTGATTATATTTGAGTTGTGCACCCCTCCACCCTCAGCCATTCCACTCTATTCTGGAAGCAATCCAGTACTTACATAATTGCCTGAACAGCTCAGAAATAAGTTGTGAAATAAGATGTTTGTGCTTTTGATAGCATCCTTCAATGGATCTACAGCTCTCGCAATAATGTGTAATAAGACACTAAATTTAAATATGTTACTCTCAGGGCATGGTTTTTATTAGGTTCCCATTAAATTAGTCAATACAGAACATCTTCAGTTCATAAAGTATTTTTCAAAATAAAACAAAATCAAATAAACTGAAGACAATATATTTTCCTATAAAGTTTATACTGTCCTTTAAAAATATTAGCCTGAGGGTCAGATCATGATGAGGGAATAGAAGGACATGGAGCTCACCTCTTCCCACAAATACATTCAAAAAATACATCTACATGTGGAACAGTTCTCACAGAATACCTGCTAAATGCTGGCAGAATATCTCATAAAACCAAAACTACAAGAAAGACTGTCACATAACTGGGTAGGATGAAAGGGAAAAAAAAAAAAAAAGGGAATCAGGACAGGACCTGCACCCCTGGGAGTTAGCTGTGAAAGAAGAAAGGTTCCCTCACTTGGGAAGCTCATTCCCTGGCAGGGAGATCAGCCAGCACAGAAAGGGAGCTTCATAGGCTCAGGAGAGTGGAGCAGCTGGGTTGCAGCAGGCAGAACAGAGACCTGCACAGGAGATCTTGACCATCTCACTACAGTCCCCAGCCCAAGACATGCATCTGCTGGTGTACGCAGGGGCTGGGTACTGAAACTCGGACTTCAGAGGACAGACTCAGGGAGAGGGCTGTGGTTGGCTGCACAGAGACAGCTGGACGGGGATAGAGTGTAGTCCAAGCCACAACCAGGGATGGTGCAGGATGGAGCCCAGGTCCACCACTGAAGCTCCATAGCCGGCGTGCACACTCGAAGGGAGGGGCAGGTCCCACCCTAGCAGTCTCATTCTCCCTGTACTCACAGTGGGCCCGGCTCTGCCTCTA
The DNA here is from genome assembly GCF_964374135.1 of Grampus griseus. Taxonomy (NCBI): domain Eukaryota; kingdom Metazoa; phylum Chordata; class Mammalia; order Artiodactyla; family Delphinidae; genus Grampus; species Grampus griseus. The sequence goes on along the minus strand of NC_139017.1, from coordinate 9,980,453 downwards.
TGAGCTCTGGGACCACCCAAGCTCCAGGAGGTTGTCCACACTCAGAGGTGGGGTTGAAATCCAAGCCATCCCCAGGGGCTGCATGACTTCTGAAGCAGGGCTGGACCTGAGTTTCCCAGCAACTATGTGATCTGCTGATTTAAACACCACAGGCTGCTTTGTAAACTCATTCCCTGAGGGACATCCAAGAGGATTACTGGTGTTCCCATGCCTGGGGCGGGTCCTGTGATGGTGACTGCAGGCTCTGTAGGTAGAAGCTAACGCAGAGGTGGGGCTCGGGTCTGGGCTGACTCAGACCCCGCCCCCATGGTGGGTCCAGGTGCACTATGGCAGTCCCAGTGCCTGACCTCAGTGGTTCTGCAGCAACAGATTTAAACTAGTGGCTCTGTGAGCACAGTACTTAAGGAACAGCAGGGCCAATTGCCTGTTTTCCCACAGCTGAGGCAGGGCCGAGTGCAGTGCCAACAACAGTGTACTTTGTGAGCCCACACACAAAGGTGACACCTCAGAGCGCACTCCCCAGTGGACAGCTCCCGTGGAGGGATACTCAGTGGCTTCTCTCCCAGTGGGAGCACTCCAGTCCCACCTACCTCACGCTGCAGTTCAGAAGCAGAACTGGGGTATATACTCCAAAAACTGGGGAGCAGACCCTGCCCCTGACAGGCCTGTGACAACCAGAGAGCAAAGAGGAGGCCCTGTTCAACATCCAGTGCAGGCTCTGGTCACCACAACAACAATCATACCACCATCAAGGTGATAATAGCCAGCACACACTGAGGAAAGATGTGGCAGGCATTCATACTAACAACAGACCTCACACCAAAAACAGATTCATGGACACTCCCACCTAAAAACAGCCCTTAAACACCACAGTAGATAACTGTTTCTCCTAAACTCACAGAGCCAGAGAAATAAGTAAAATGAAGAAGCAGAGGAACCACTCTCAATTAAAAGATCTAGAGAATTCCCCTGAAACAACAAACAATTAAACAGGTATCTCCAGTATACCAGATCCTGAGTTCAAGAAGGAAGAAATGAAAATACTGAAGTAATTAAGAAAGGCTATCAATAGAAATGCAGATTACTGTAAAAAGAAATTAGAAACTATAAAGAAGAAGAGCCAATTAAAATTAGAAAACTCATTTGTTAAGACAAAAGCTGAGCTAAACGCAATAAACAGCAAACTGGATAATGCAGAAGAACAAATAAGTGATCTGGAAGATAGAATAATGGAAATCACCCAATCAGAACAGCAAACAGACAAATTAAAAAAAATAAATAAATGAAAGCAATATATGAGACCTATTGGATAATATAAAGCGTCCCAATTTATGCACAATAGGGATCCAAGAAGGAGAAGAAAAAGAAAAGGGGATCAGAAATGTATCTGAAAGAATTATGGCTGAAAAGTTCCCAAACCTAAATAAGGAAACACAGAGGAATGGGGACAGGAAGCACAGAGGGTCCCAAACAAGACGGACCCAAACAGACATACACCAAGACATAATGTAATTAAAATGGCAAAAGTTAAAGAGAGGATTCTAAAGGCAGTTAATGATAAACAAAGAGATAATTACAAGGGAACCCCCTAAGGCTATCAGCTGATTTCTCTACAGAAATATTGTCAGCCAGAAGGGAGTGGGAGGATATATTCAAAATCCTGAAAGGGAGAAAGCTGCAACCTAGGATACTCTACCCAGTAAGATTATCATTTAGAATAGAGAGAGAGATAAAGAATTTCTCAGACAACCAAAAACTAAAAGAATAAAGCAATACTAAACCTATCCTAAAAGAAATATTGAAAGGTCTTCTATAAATAAAAAAAGCAAGAATCTACAGGAAAGAGAAAATTCACAATTGGAAAATAAATCACTTGAATAAGCCAGTACACAATTTTAAAAAAATCAAAAAAAATATGTATGAAAGTGATGATAACTACAATGAACAGCAAAAGAAAAAACATGAAGATGTAAAAGAGTACATCAAAATCATAAAATAGGGGGAGGAGAGTAAGGAAATGTAGATTTTTTTCTAGAATGTGTTTGAGCCTATATGTCTACCAGTCTAAAGCAAGTAGATATAGTGATGGGTTAACATACTTGAAAAACAGAGTAACCACAAAACAAAAACATAATATAGATTCACAAAAACCAAAAAGAAGAGGACACAAGCATAATACAAAAAACAACCATTAAATCAGAAAAGGAAAAACAAAAAGGAAAAGGAACAAAGAAGAAATTAAAAAATCAACTGAAAACAAGGTTTAAAATGACAATAAATATATATCTATCAATAATTACCTTAAATGTCAATGGACTAAATACTCCAATCAAAAAGTCATAGAGTGGCAGATTCGATTAAAAAAAAAAAAAATTGGCTACAATATACTGCCTACAAGAGACCCACTTTAGGGCAAAGAAAACACATAGATTTAAAGTGAGGGGATAGAAAAGATATTTCATGCAAACAGAAATAACAAGAAAGCAGAGGTAGTAATACTCATATCAGACAAAATAGACTTTAAAACAAAGGCCATAAAGAAAAAGAAAGACACTATATAATGATAAAAGAATCAATAGAAGAAGAGGATATTACACTCATTAACACATATTCACCCAATATAGGAGCACCTAAATACATAAAACAAATATTAACACACATAAAGGGAGAAATTGACAGGAATACAATAATAATAGGAGACTTTGACACCCCAGTCACCTCAACAGATCTTCCAGGCAGAAAATCAATAAGGTAACAAGATCCTAAATGATATACTAGAACAGTTAGACTTAATTGGTATTTTCAGGACATAACATCCAAACAAAATAAAACAGAATACACATTCTTTTCAAGTACACATGGAACATTCTCTAGAACTGACCACATACTAGGACACAAAACAAGACTCAACAAGTTTAAGAGGACATAAGTTATTTCAAGCATCTTTTCTGACGACAACAGTATGAAACTAGAAATCAACCCCAGAGACATAAATGAGAAAAAAACATTATCTGAAGACTAAACAACATGCTACTAAAAAACCGATGGGTCAATGATGAAATCAAAGAGGAAATTTAAAAATACCTTGAGACAAATACAATAAAAACACACCCATACAAAATCTATGGAATGTAGCAAAAGCAGTTCTCAGAGGGAAGTTCATAACAATGCAGGCCTTCCTCAAAAAACAAGAAAAATCTCAAATAAACAACCTAACCTACCACCTAAAGTAAGTTTAAAAAGAAGAACAAACAAAACCTAAATTAAGAAGAAAGAAGGAAATAATAAAGATCAGAGTGGAAATAAATTGAGACTAAAAAATAGAAAAAAATCAATAAAACCAAGAGCTGGTTCTTTGAAAGGGTAAACAAAAGCAACACACCTCTGGCCAGGCTCACCAAGAAGAAAAGAAAGAGGACCCAAATAAACAAAATAAGAAATGAAAGATGAGAAATCACAACTGATACCACAGAAATACAAACAATCATCAGAGAATACTATGCACAATTTGATACCAACAATTGGAAAACCTAGAAGAAATGGAAAAGTTTCTAGAAGCAAACAGCTCACTAAAGCTGAATCAAGAAGAAATGGATAATTTGAACAGACCAATCACTAGAAGTGAAATCAATTCTGTAATTAGAAAAAAACGAAAAACAACTCCCTACAAACAGACCAGATGGTTTCACTAGGAAATTCTACAAAACATACAAAGAAGAACTTATACTGATCCTTCTCAAACTCTTCCAAGGAACTGAAGAGGAGGGAATGCTCCCAAAGTCATTCTATGAAGCTACTATCACCCTGATACCAAATCCAGACAATGCCAAAAAGGAAAATTACATGCCAATATCTTTGATGAATATAGATGCAAAAATCGTCAACAAAGTATTAGCAAACTGAATCCAACAACACATGAAAAAGATCATACATCACAATCAAGTTAGATACATTGCAGGGTCACAAGGATGGTTCAACATACACAAATCAATGTATACACCACATCAACAAAAGAAAAAAAACACATAAGCATTTTAATAGATGCAGAAGTATTTGATAAAATTCAACATCCATTCATGATAAAACTCTTACCAAAATGGGTATAGAGGGAACATATCTCAACATAATAAAAGCTATTTATGACAAACCCACAGCCAACATAATAGTCAGCAGAGAAAGTTGAAAGTCTTCCCTCTAAAATCTGGAATAGGACAAGGATGCCCACTCTCATCACTTCTGTTCAACATAGTATTGGAAGTCCTAGCCATTGCAATCAGACAAGAAATAAAAGGAAACCATATTTGAAAAGTAGTAAAACTGTCACTGTTTGCAGATGACATGACACTATATATAAAAATCCTAAAGACTCCACACAAATACTATTAGAACTGATATACAAATTTAGCAAGGTAGCAGGATACAGATTAACATAAAGAAATCTGTTGCATACCTTTATACTAACAATGAATAATCAGAAAGGGAAAGTACAAAAAAAAATCCCTTTTAAAATTGCATCAAAATCTATAAAATACTTAGGAATAAACCTGATGAAGGAGGTGAAAGACTTATATGCTGAGAACTATAACACATTAATAAAGGAAATTTCAAGATGATTCAAAGAAATGGAAAGCTATCACTCCCATGCTCTTGGATTGGAAGAATTAACATTGTTACACTGGCCATACTACTCAAATCAATCTACAGGTTTAATGCAATCCCTATCAATTACCCAGGACATTTTTCACAGAACTGGAACAAATAATCCTAAAATTTATATGGAACTATAAATAACTCAGAATTGCCAAAGCAATCGAGGAAAAAGAACAAAGCTGAAGGCAAAATCCTTCCAGATGTCAGACAATACTGCAAAGCTACAGTAATCAAAACAGTGTGCTTGTGAACCAAAAGCAGACATATGGATCAGTGGAACAGAATAGAGAGCCCAGAAATAAACCCACACAACTATAGTCAACTAGGCTTTGACAAAGGAGGTAAGAATAAACAATGGGGAAAAGGCAGAACACACCCTCACACCATACACAAAAATAAACTCAAAATAGCTTAAAGACTTAAATATAAGACATGACACCATAAAACTCCTAGAAGAGAATATAGGCAAAACATTCCCTGATGTAAATCATAGCAATGTTTTCTTAGGTCAATCTTCCAAGGCAAAATAAATAAAAGCAAAAATCAACAAATGGGACCTAATTAAACTTATAAGCTTTTGCACAGTAAAGGAAACCACAAACAAAATGGAAAGACAACCCACAGAATGGGAGAAAATATTTGCAAATGATGCACCCGACAAGGGCTTAATTTCCAAAATATTCAAACAGCTCACACAACTCAGTAACAACAACAACAACAAAAAACCCAGTCAAGAAACAGGCAAAAGACCTAAACAGACATTTCTCCAAATAAGATATACAGATGGCCAATAGGCACATGAAAAAATGCTCAATATCACTAATTATTACAGAAAAGCAAATGACAACTACAATGAGATATTACCTCACACCAGTCAGAATGGCCATCATTAAAAAGTGTAAAAAATAAAAATGCTGGAGAGTGTGGAGAAAAGGAAAACCCCCTCCACTGTTGGTGGGAATGTAAACTGGTGCAGCCACTATGGAAAACAGTATGGATGTTCCTCAAAAACTAAAAATAGAGTTGCCATATGATCCAGCAATCCCACTCCTGGGCATATATCGAAGACAAATGTAATTCGAAAAGATACATGCACCCCAATGTTCATAGCAGCAGTATTTACAATAGCCAAGACATGGAAGCAACTTAAATGTCCATCTATAGATAAATGGATAAAGAAGATGTGGTATATATACACAATGTAATACTACTCAGCCGTAAAAAAGAGAATGAAATAATGCCATTTGCAGCAACATGGATGGACCTAGAGATTATCATTCTAAGTGAAGTAAGTCAGACAGAGAAAGACAAATACCATATGATATCACTTATATGTGGAATCTAAAAAAATGATACAAAGAAACTTATTTATAAAACAGAAACAGACTCAAAGACATAGAAAACAAAATTATGTTTACCAAATAGGAAAGGGGGTGAGGGAGGGATAAATTAGGAGTTTGGGATTAGCATAGCAAATTACTATATATAAAACAGATAAACAACAAGGTCCTACTATAAAGCACAGGGAAGTAGATTCAGTATCCTGGAATAAAACATAATGAAAAAGAATATGTATATATATGCATAATTGAATCCTTTGCTATATACAGGAAACTAAAACAACATTGTAAATCAACTATACTTCAATTTTAAAAAGGCATAAAAAATATTAGACTGAAAATAGTTTTATATTTTCCTGAATTGACTCACATAGTTGTTCACAAGTGTATTAAACTTTGGATAAAAATTCAGACATGGTATTTAAATTTAGAAATGTTCCATTCGTGTATTCATTCATTCACTTATTCAACAAAATGTTTGTTGAGAGCCTATTATATATACCCAGGATTGCAACAGAGATTGGTGACAAGAACATGTTCTATTCTTCATTCTCTCATCAAGATAGTAAATATAAATATAAATAAGTGCAAAAACACATAATGAATGTTATAATGTGTGTGTGTGGATATGTATTATATGAGAGAGACACACATATATATATATGAGGGTATTATGAAGAGAGTTGTCACTAAGTTAAAGAAGAGGATGCAGGCACCTGTAGACATGAACACATGGTACAGAGGAGTCTAAGTATGGATCCTCAACTACCTCAGCAACACTACAGCATAACTACTAGAAATGGAAGGGAGAGCTGAGAATTAAATTGTGGGCAGGAACCTCATTACAAGAGTTCTGTGTACCATAGGGGGATTTCAGTATTTATGACTGCTTTCCTACATAAGAGCTTGAGGGTCAAATGTTCTTCAGCTCCATTTTGTCTTGGACTAGAGACTTCCAAAAGAGATTACAGTAACAGACAAGATAAGTTAAAATACAGAAATTTATATGCAAGTATGAATACATTGGAGAATATTGAGGGGAATACATTCATGCCAGGGGAAAATCAAGAAATATTAGTGACTATGATAATTTTAAAATGAATATTAACTTACTTATATCTTCAACAAATAGTTCTCCATATGTACACGGACTAGGGTGTGAGCAAAAATGGCACAGTCTCTGCCTTTGGAGGTCGGCTTGGAGAGACAAGTGTGTATTGATCACACAAATACAATCCCATTAGTGTAACTGGAAAAGTGTCATGTACAAGAAATATAGGCTGCTATTTTAAAATATATCAAACCCTGATTTAGATTGGGGAAAAGGAACAAACTTTTTGTTTGTTCTTAAACTGAAGACTAAAAGACAGATACACAGTTGCTAGAGAAACAGTGGTAAAACAATTTGTGTCTCAACCTGGCAAAGGGCATTACCAAATAGGTATCACTGATAGTATTATTTATATTCTACTATTTAAAAGAATTAAATTTAAATAGAGATTAATAATTTTTATTAGTTTTATAAAAATGACACATTTTAGGTCAATTTCATTTGAAACCGATTTGGCAAGTTCAATACACCGTTAACACAACTGAATTTAAGAAGTTCTCCACTCAGCAATCTGAGAGTTCCCCTCCTGTTTTCTTTCATTAAAGATCTACTAAATTCCTGAAGAGCCAAGAAGGTTGCTAAACGTGGAGGAAATGATTGCTGAATTTTGAGACTTTACACCTCAGCGTGGCAGACAAACAGAAAAGTGGAAGGCTGCTAACTCTTAAGTACCAATTCTATCAATATGTGGTCAGGAAAATAAGCAGCTGCAAATGAAGTTCTTGGCTTAGCCAGAGAGTTGAGAGCGGAAGGTGCAATTCAGAATGGCTGTTGCAGCTGAGGATACAGAAGTGAAGGGCACGTCCCACTGCCCGCAGTTCCATTAGGCAAAGGTGAGCTATACAGCCATTCCCCTAATCACCTGTCCATAGTGAGGAGTGCAACTCCTGGTGAAAATCCTACGCATTATCTCTTAAGACTTACTAGAGATGATTAAAAAGACTTCCTCTGGCAAGCCTCATGGCAGGATGCTGCCCTCTCCACACTAGGCTGGGTGCCCCATCCCTGAGGAGGTTGCAGTCAAGGAGCCTGGCCCCTCGGCCATGCCTACTCTGATGGTATCTGCATTCCTGCCTCAAGCACCTCCATTCAGATGCCTCTTTATCAAGCGGCCTCGGCTTAGGCCCTCCCCAGACACCTCTGCTGAGACCTCCTTACTGGAGGCAGGAGGGAGAGGGGTCTCAAAGACACTTTTCTCCTTTCTCAGTAGTCAGTACCTTTCCTCTCCTAGCCTCTCCTTTTCCCGCCTTCAGGACCCCGGGTCAATACAGGAGCCCTTTTTTTGGTGTTCCCTCAACAGTGAGACAATCCCCTTATTTGTGCTGACGCATCTGGACCTCACTAGGTGCATCCCATGCGGGAAAAACGTGGATCAGGGAGCTGGTGCTTTCTCCTTTTGCTTCTACTATCACAGTAAGTGACTAAAGGCTCCAGGGTTACTTTTTTTTTTTGCGGTACGCGGGCCTACGCGCAGGCTCAGCGGCCATGGCTCACGGGCCCAGCCGCTTGGCGGCATGTGGGATCTTCCCGGACTGGGGCACGAACCCGTGTCCCCTGCATCGGCAGGCGGACTCTCAACCACTGCGCCACCAGGGAAGCCCTCCAGGGTTACTTTTACTTTGGCTTGTTGTCTCAATGGACAACTCCATCCCTGACAGTGCCTCTCTCTCCACATCAGCCCAGCTCTTGACACATAACATATATTTATAATTAATCACTGCACTCCTTCAACTGGGTTTTGAAAAAGGTCTCAAAAACCCTTCCCAACAGTTTCTTAGTCTGGCAATACCAACTGTTTAAGGTGGGCACACAAATTAAATCTATTCATTCTGGGTACACAGAGTAAAAAGGAGGGTAAAGATAGAGTTCACGAGCATATTAATATTTAAATATTCTGGAACAGAAGAAAAGGCAGCGGAAGTGCCATCTTGTTTCACGACTATGAATTTGTTGGCAAAGTAACTACACGGTCATTAGAAAATCCCAATTAATTAATGTCAATGCTAATGGCTTTAAATATATGGAGGGCTTACGAAGCACTTTCCAATCAATGTCCTCACAGACAGAGAAGACAGAGTGAGTATAATTCCTAGGGAGAGCTGGAGGCTGTCAAATGAATGGCCTGCTTGAGATGAGAGAATACAAATAGCATCATTTAGGTTATTCTGTAGTGTTCTGCCCTTCCCCTAATACTTCAATTGTTCAAGCCAAATTCCAATCCAGTGGCCCTTAAGAGCAACAACTTAATTATGAAAATATTAGATTTTATCATTTATAAATGGTTACAGGCTGGAATTTCATTAATTCAAAAATTTAAGCTACAGAGGTGTGCGTGTCTAGAACAATGAAATGGATATTTTAAGTAAGAATAAAAACCATAAATGGATATAGCCTACTCCACTGGAATTACAAATGTGAGTAGTTTTTCACCCAAGAGATGAAGAAACTTAACTGAGTTTTAAAGGCAGTTGTATTGATTAAATGCTGTATTTTCTAAAGCTATATATGCATCATATATGTGTGTGTGTGTGTATATGTGCACATATATATAAACACATATATATTATACTTCTGGGTTGGAGGACGTTTTCTTTTTATTTTCATTTGTAAAATGAGGATAATAGCTTATTAATAGGACTATGTAAAGGAAAATGAGCAACATAAAGTACTTAACACAGTGCCAAGCATCCATCGACAGATAAAATATATATGTGTGTGTATATATGTGTATGTATATATATGTGTTTGTGTATAAATTTATGTATCTATAGTACATGCTATTTTCTCATGGTTGAAGAATACAACAGACTCAAGCGACACCAAATTGTATGTCTGAATATGAAGAGAAAGAGAGATACAGAGAGAGATCATATTTAGTTAAAGGATTTGGAATAGTTTCATAAAGAAGGGTATTTTTAGATAAGCCTGGCAGGAAATGAGGTATGTACCTATCAAAATACTAGGAAGAGTGCTGGTAGATAAGGAAACAGCATGGGCAGAGGCAGAAATGCCTCCAGCATAATGGAATAATAGCAATGTTATACCGTTACTGTGTTTTAAGGGTTTTTAAAAAATTATTATTGTCTTAACTGCACTATGAAAACTGCCACATAATTAAAGTCACATAAATAAGTAAATAAATACAAGTGGAACGATAAATTAGATATGATATGACTCATGTATTTAATAAATTGGATGAAGTGGTCATATAGAAGACATATTCAACATGTTGTTGTAATTTGCTTGCTTTGGTTTCTGAAATTTAACTTTAGAAAATGTGTGTGTTCTAAAAGAGGATTTTGAGAAATGAAAAATTTGGAGGTGGATGTCAATATTATTTAAGGAATAAGGGCTTGAACATTCATCATACAAATAATTATCAAATACCCATTTGTTTCCATGCAACACCTGTTCCTTGTGTGCTTGCTTTCTTTTATTATGATTTTTACTTTCTATTACCAATGGTGATTTATCATCTCATTTATTTCAGGTCTTTGGTAACTACATATTAAAATGAAATACAAAAGTGTTTTGGGGGACTTCCCTGGTGGCGCAGTGGTTAAGAATCCACCTGCCAATGCAGGGGACATGGGTTCAATCCCTGGTCTGGGAAGAACCCACATGCCACAGAGCAACTAAGCCCGTGCACCACCACTGCTGAGCCTGTGCTCTAGAGCCCGCGAGCCACAACTACTGAAGCCCGTGCACCGCAACAAGAGAAGCCACCGCAATGAAGAGTAGCCCCCGCTTGACACAACTAGAGAAAACCCACGCACAGTAATGCAGACCCAATGCAGCCAAAAATAAAAATAAATTAAAAAAATTTTTTTAAAAAGGAAAAATGTTTTGCTTTGTTTTGTAAATAAGAAACACATTCCTATTCATCCAGTTTGGGAAAGTCATAGTTACGTGTAAAATATTGATTTGTTGCTAGATTGTTTATTTTTAAAACATCATTTCACAACTAGAAGTAATAGCTTTCATTAGCATATACTTTACGCTGCAGCACACAATTGCAGGCAAATTATATGTTAACAAAATTGGCTGTGTTTCCTATTTGAAAAAATGAACCATAGTACGTTGCTTTCAAAAATCATCACCTTTTAGATGGACTTCTGCCTTAAATGCATTGACAATAATCTCAGGGCACAATGTGTGGCAAAGCACATAGTTAAGCATTAGCTTTCTACTCAGAAAAACAAAACAAAACGAAACACCTGCATTTCCCATATCCACGTCACGTACGGCTTAGGTGGGACCACCAGGTAGAATTAAAATGTTGGCAAATAAACTACAGAACCAACACTTCCTTTTAACTCCCAACTTTAAGCAAGGTCATGCCCAGTGAGTTATGGGACTCATGGCCATTCTTAGGAATGGCTGGAGTGACACTTTTCTCACATCAAAAATCAAGTAAATATCAATTCCCAGAGCTGTCTTAACAGAGAAAAGTCAGTCATAATTATGAGACTACAGATAAAGCATAAAATAAATGGGGGATGGGTATCAGGGAGTTGATTACAGGATTGTATGAAGGTAATTAAAGCTAAGATATTTTAAAGTTTTTTCCAAAGATGTGCATATGTGTGTGTGTGTGTGTGTGTGTGTAAAACTAAGCTAGGCTCTTTCTCTGAATGACTGCCTCCCTTCTACCCCCTGACTCTCTTCCCACGCACTACTATTTGTTTCAGTAGCACAGTACCCTCTAGCTCACTTTCCACTTTATCAGCTTAACTCAGAGAACTCTTAACGCCTCCGTGAAAGGAGGAAAGAAGAGAAAGTGTTAACTGTACACTCTTTTTATTTTACCTCAGCATCTACTGATGACTTTTCTAAGCAAGCTATTCCAATGACATCAGTATAGGGCAAATGCCCTTACAAGCATAAAACAAACAGATCAATGCTTTGGTAAGGTTTCCTAGGTCTGCGTGCCTTACTAGAACATCCAGTGTTCTCAGGATGTCAAATCAGCTACGCTTTGCCTCAGCCGAGGCACTTACGTGTCTCCTTCCTGGCACCCTGCCACAACTGAGTTGCTTTTCATTCATCAAACACTGCAGCACACACCACTCTAACTAGGCCACTGCTCCGCATTTCTGCCCAAATCTCTTTATCATGGAATTGGGCTCCTTTCAAAAAGTTTATCATGTTGAAAAGGGCCTGCAATGCAAAAACAATGCCGTTTATCAGCTTAGGCAAGGAGACTGCTAGAAAATGATGAATTTTCCACACATGGCTGTAGTTTATCACCAGTTTATTTTAACTTCTCTTTGTACTTGCTGGATACGTTTGTACGACCGGTAAACTTTAAGTACCTCATGCCCATCTCCCCTGATGAATGTGCTTAATAATGCAGATGTGCACTTATAAAGTTGTCTTCTACCAGAGAGTGTACAAGAAAGGGAAACTGTAAGAATCAAAAAATGCTTTAAAAATACATGATCTTAGGAATCACTTAGTTCCTGCCAGAACAAAAGGCAAAGAATAACATCAAAGGAAAAACTGCTTCCAAAAAATATTTTTACATAACTAAATGAACTGAAAGTTTAGAAAATGTTAAGTGTTAGTGGCATACAGTGAAAACACAGACAATATCTAGGGTTATTAGTGAACCGGTATTTCACTGCAAACACCCCCACTCTCTTGATGAGAAAGATGCCTTGAGCGTCATTAGGAAGCTTCCATGAATCCTGGTGGGGCTGGAGAGTCAGGCTACTCTATCAGAATCAAGTACATTTCAGGAGTGGTTCTCCATGAGACATCACTGACACTCACACTAGGCACAGTCTCTCACTGTGACACTGCACCTCTGAAAACTATAATAGATGCCCGTGAAGGTCAGATCCCTCCAGGAGGTACTCTGTGCAGTGTCTTTTTTTTGGGGGGCCACTGCTCAGCGCAGCGTGCAGGATCTTAGTTGCTCGACCAGGGATGGAACCCGTGCCTCCTGCAGTGGAAGCGCGGAGTCTTGACAACTGGACAGCCGGGGAAGTCTGTGCACCGTCCTCTTTACCCCATATCGCCAGTTTCTGTGTCGCAGCTTTGGAGGAGTTTACCTGGCTGGTGGAACCTAGGCTACCTGCCTGGGCTGAGAGGCACAGAGGCTGGGAGGAAGTTTCTGGATTCCATTTTGAGATACATGGATGTTCATAGGATGAAAAAATTCCTCCAACTAAATGGCTGCGTTTAAAGGCTTGTGGAGCAACAACAGCACATCCACATTACGGTGTTGAGGCAAAAACTGATATGCGTTTGCAATTGTTTACCTGCATGCTGGCAACTCTTAGTTGAAGACTGCTAAACCACCTTATTTGTCTATTTCAGCTAACCCAGATAATATCAGATTATTACAAAATAAACTCAACAGAAAAGGACCAGAATCCATTCCAATTTTACGCTATTAGCCACTATATGCTAAGAGATTTGTCCTAATACCAACTCTGAATGAAATACAATCTTAACACAGAAGCTTGATTTATAATGAGCTCGTACAATTCAGTTCATAACTGATTCTGACAATAAGTCAAAGTTCAATGAAAGCTCAAAACAATTATGTATCTCATAACAGAGTTCTCTACAGAACTGCTGCCTCTAGCTTCTCTGAGAATTTTGCTTGATAACCTTTGCAATCTATCAAGCAATTAAATGATATATAAAGTATTTTACATAAAGGCCAGTGTGTAAATATGTCCAAGAGGAAAAAAAAGTTATTCTCTTTTAAAAACAAGACAATAAGCACTTTTGGTTTATTGCAGAGACTGCTAGGACTCATATAAGTTCCCATTTCAATTTGGGTTTTCACTAAAACCAAAACCTAAGGTAGCTGTATTTTTGGTCTTTTGGCAGGAAGGAAGCTAGAAAGGAGACCTAACAGGCTGTGTGGCTGCAGTGGCACATTCTTTGTTTAAGCTGTTTACCTGAGATAACTTGGAAGGCAAACTAAATCCCTCCTGGGAATTCACATCTAGGTGAAGAGGCAGGAAACAGAAGAAAATGGCAATTAGCAAAAGCCAAAATGGAAAAGAATACAAAGAGTCTAGAAATCTGGGTGCCTGGCAGGTGGAAAAACTGGATGCTTCTAGATTCCAAAGAGCAACTGAGGGGCCCGAAAAATATTTTCAGTGACAAAAATCCAGCAAGAGTTTTAGTTGAACAAAAATTCCTGACAAAATTTATATTATAAGTACATTGTTTTTTCACCTAAAGCTTTTAAATGTCTTAAGAGGAGGAAAAAGTTGGCAGGGTCGGGAGGCAGTAAGAGAGGTGAGAAGGGAAAGGGAAAGAGAGGCACGGCCTGTAAAAGTAAATAAATCAATCAGAAATTTATCAGAAAAGAACTTTGAATTTGTTAATATAGCACATGAAACTGACCAAAATTCAAAAGGTAAATAGCCTACTAATATTTTGAGAAAACTATGTTTCCAAATAAATCACAAAGCTGGATAATAAATGATGTGCTAATAACTTGGACTTCATCAAAATTAAAACCTTCCTCTCTTTTAAAAGCACCGTTAACAAATGATAAGGCAAGCCACAGCTGGGAGAAAATATTTGTGATTCATATATCTGATGAAGGAATGATAGCCATAATATAAAAATCTCACAACTTGGCAAAAGACAAAGAATTCTACACCCTAATGTACAGGAGACTTGACAAAAACTTCAAAAAAGATGATAGCCACATAGCTAACAAGTATACTAGATGTGCTCAACATAATTAGTTTCCAATGTAAGTTTATACCAGAATAAGATTCATTTTATTAAAATAGCTCAGGGACTCCCATGGTGGTATGGTGGTCCAGTGGTTAAGACTCTGCTCCCAATGCAGGGGGCCCGGGTTCGATCCCCGGTCAGGGAACTAGATCCCGCATGCCACAACTAAGAGCCCATATGCCGCAACTAAAGATCCCACGTGCTGCAACGAAGATCCTGCGCCGCCAAATAAATAAATAGATATTTTTTTAAAAAGTATTTCTTAAAAATAAAGTAAAATGGCTCAAATTGCAAAGACTGACAAGATCAACTACTGCTGAGGATGGGGAGCAATTTGGAGCTTTTTCAGTTGCAGAAGGAACATAAAATGGTACAAGCACTTTAGAAAACAATTTTATAGTTTTTTTTTTTAAATAAAGTGAAATATACACTTAACATATGACAAAGCACTTCAACTCTTAAGTATCCCTCACTATGAAAATATATATTCATACATAGACTAGTATGTACACAAATATTGACAAAAGTTTCATTCATTGTAGTCAAAAATCGGAAACAATCCATATTCCCACAAACCAAATTTGGTCTATCCATACTATTCAGCAATAAAGAAAAAAATTACTGATACAAGCAACTACATGGATGAAAGTAAAAACATTATGCCATAAAAATTATGCCAGATATGAAAGAGTACATCATGTATGATTCCATTTATAGTTAATTCTAGAAGTAATGTTAATATTTAGTATCAAAAAGTCTACCAGGGACTACGTAAAGCTGAATCACTTTACTGTACAACAGAAATTAACACAACTATACTTCAATAAAATAAATTTTTCAAAAAAAAATAAAATTAAAAGAGCTAAGTCTTCTATGCAAAAAAAAAAAAAAATGTCTACCAGGGACTAACTATCCATGGAGTCGAGGGGGTTTTGGCTGCAAAAAACGTACAAGAAAATTTGGGGGAGTGAAGAGACTATTCTATATCTTGAGTATGGTGTTGGCCACATTATAACATCTGATAAAATTCATCAAACTATTTTAAAATTGGTACATTTTATTATCTTTTACAATTTCATCACTTTTTTTTTTTAGATGTTAATGGAATTAAGTTCTGAGCTATTATGGTCAGCAAGCAATAACTCTTTTTTAAAATTTATTTATTTATTTTTGGCTGTGTTGGGTCTTTGTTTCTGTGCAAGGGCTTTCTCTTACTTGTGGCAAGTGGGGGCCACTCTTCATCGTGGTGCACGGGCCTCTCACTATCGCGGCCTCTCTTGTTGCGGAGCACACGCTCCAGACGCACAGGCTCAGTAGTTGTGGCTCACGGGCCCAGTTGCTCTGCGGCATGTGGGGTCCTCCCAGACCAGGGTTCAAACCCATGTCCCCTGCATTAGCAGGCAGATTCTCAACCACTGCACTACCAGGGAAGCCTCATCACATTTTTTAAAAAGCATTCCATATTCTCGACATTAAACCATCCTCAGGTCTCCAATCATAGGCTGGAAGCATGCTGTAATTATTTACTATTTATTTATGTAACTATTTACTATTTATTTACTAAGCCAAGGAAGGCTTCTAAGAAGAGAATCTCCCAGGGAATATAACCAGGGACCAAGAAAAAATAAAGCAATTCCTGGAGACCAGAATCAGGGCCTATTTGAAGAATTTCTGCTCCGTCAAAGTATGGGCCTTCACACTATTTGCCCAGTGAGATTTCAAAACAGTTTTGGATAAACAACTCTTCTGTATCTTCCATTCTTCCATTTTTACAACGTTACAGTCTTGTTTACTCTGTGTGTGTGTGTGTGTGTGTGTGTGTGTGTGTGTGTGTGTGTGTGTGTGTGTGTGTGTGTGTGTGTAGAGGGTAGGGGTCTGGTAGAGATAAATTGTTACTAGCTCGTAATCACAAGATCTGCCCCTAATTTAGATGAAAACACCAGAGCTCTTGGCCTTTGAACAGAATGGAGGAACTGGATGGGTCTTTGGTTGCCTCCTTTGATGAGGGAAGAAGGTACTGTGTTTGAGAAAGAGAACATGAATAGGTGAAAGGAGGTTAGTCAGTGGCAAAGAATAATGCTCACCATCCTCTGCCTATGACCTTTCTCTTTCACTGACCCAGAGCTAACATATATTCCTTAGTCTACTTTTATTAACTGGGGCCATTACACTGGGCTCTGGTCAATGAAATGTTGGCAGAAGTCATATATGCAAATTCCAGGTCTAATTGCAAAAACGACTCATTCAGTTGTCTACACATTCTCTTGACCCCTATCTGTTAACTTGATTTCAACCCCAAGATGACCTTGGGAGTCACTTACTGAAGAAGGAAGAGCCACAAAGACGAAAAGTCAATGTCCCTGATTGATTTGCATGCAGTAGAAATCTGTGTTGGACCATGATATGGGTGAGAAATAAACTTGTATTTTGTTAGGCCATGGAAATTTTTCTTTGGTACAGCACTTAGCATTACTCATTCTGACAATTTTAGTGTTAAATCACACAGAATTATACCAAAAAAGTTTATAAAAATTATAAAATATTGCAATATTTGAAACTTATCATTCAAAACCCTTGATAAGCTATGAGGGCAAAAAAATTATTTAATTTTTTATCTTTCAAGTAAATTGCATTACATGAGAGAGAATTTCCTGGAACTGCTTGAAAAGCACTTCAAGTACAATTAACCTATGGTTGTAAAACTGAGAAAGATAAGTATCATTGAAAATCTGAATTATTGCAATGGCATTCACTAAATTCATGCCCTAAAATGTTGGTCTCAGAATCTTTTACTATGGCTCTATTAGCCAAACCTAGGTCCTCACACTGAAAAAGGGATTTAGTTTTACTCTGTTCCAGATTTTGAAGGAAAAAACATTTTAGACTAAGATTCAATAACAACATACTGATTGCCTCTTCTGATTTTTGTTTCTCATGCTTTGAGATTAACATTTCCAGCGTTTGTTTGTTTTACTGCCTGAATATATTTCAAACCAGAAGACCTTTCCTCACATCACATTTTCAGAGGCAAAAAGATGGATAAAATAGGCCTTTCAAGTATGAATAGTCCAAGAGAGGAGGAACTCTCCCTTGACACTCTTGAGGTAGATTAAAAACAAAAAAATCCCCCACAGAAAATTTGTTTTAAAGTGCCCTATTCTTCAGGCAGCATAATTTTCCACTTCAATCATGAAGACAGAGTGCTTCATCTATACCCTAAGAGTTAAAGCAGCATTATCCATTTATAATAAGAATACCCATCATAAGAATGCTAATGGGCAGACAGAATCAAATAATAGAATTAATATATAATATAGCTGTCTGTTGAGCTGTCTACTAGAGAATCCAGCCCTGATAGACAATTTCACTCTGGGTCTTGGGTAAACAGGGGTGAGTCATTTTGACCAAGTTATTTAACCTCTCTTTCATCAACATTCTATCTGAAAGTAAGGAATAATAGTAGTGCTCATCTCATACGAGTATTGTGAAATTAAGTAAGTTAATATGGGTAAAATGCTGAATAAAGTGACTTCTATCAGATCATATGCTCAACAAAATATAATTTGTTTACACATTCACTTATTCTTTCATTTATTTGATGAGTACTCATTGAGCACCTACTTTTTCAGGTACTGGTCTACATGCTAGAAATGTAACAGTGAACCCCACACACATAAATGTATGTTCTCATTCATATTATATTGTACTGAAAAACAAGCAATAAGTAAAATATGTAGTATATTAGGCTATAATGAATGCTACAGAATAAAATAAAGGAGCAAAGTTAGGAGGTGATATAGAATTTAAGATTTTAAATGGGGTAGGAGAACATATTAATTTACTCAGCTGCCATAACAAAATACCATAGACTGGGTGGCCTAAACAACAGAAAGATAAATGTAAATTCCTCCTACATGTATTTGTAGTCTAATAGCTAAACTTAACTAATAGCTTATAAAAGGGGGGGGGATATTAAAAGATGAAAAAGAAGAATACAGAGAAGATATAAAATAAATTGAAACTTAGATATTAAAAATATTTTAAAATAAAGGCATAGAATAAATTAAAATTTTAAGTTGAAATGAAGTAAAACCTGAAAAAAATTTAAAAACCAAATATATATGGCTTAATACTTAAAAACAATTTATTAAAGATAAAAAAGTAATTACACTGAAGAACAAAATGATAAAATAATATAAGCCAATGAGAAAAGAGGTTAGAAACAAGAAAGTAAAATGATTTTTTCTAACTAATATATGAGTATGGTACTAAAATTCATGAAAGTTTCCACTATAAAAATAAACAAGTGTAGCTTGAGAATAAGAATTAATGGCGAAAAAAATGTGTAAACATTTTCTAAAATAGATTAAAGATGACTAAAGCAGAAAGCATGGAGATTAGAAGAAGAGATATGTAACAAATACACTAATAAGGAAATAAAATAAAAATATCAAAGTAAAAATATTTAAACCTTTCAAATGTATTAAAATATTTCTTAGCTTATTAACATGCGGTCTGTTGTGAATCGCAATCTTCTGGATTACACCAAACATAAGGATTCCTGGCCTCTGCTACACAACTCTGAACTCGTAACTTCTCAACTTGCTGCTCAGGCAGCTGCACTGTAGCAGGCATGCCAAGTTATATGCATATTACATACATTAATACACACTAACGTATATACATTAATACACATTAGTAATAGAATCGTGGATTTAAAGTTAAACAGATTTTTTAACTTTATTCAACAAAAATTATGTTTATGCTTAGGTAGTTCTGGATTCCTGGGGCATATAGATTCTCATTGCTAACCTCTCCTTTTCAGTCATTAACTTTGTGCTAATTTCTGCTTACTTGTTAGGGAGCAATAGGAAACTATGATGTAGAGTATAGGAGGGAAGAATAATTATGTTCCTGATGGCAAATAGTCTTATTCATATGCCCAGACAGATGCTCTAAATCATCACAGCCCTCAGTCTTTCTAATCCTACACAGAGCCTCAGAATACTTCTTAACACAGTTCTTTGGAAAGCAATTTCTAATTTATCACACTTGGCATATGACTTGAAATGAGGTCTTTTCTTTTGCAGTAGCACAGGTAAGTGGAATACCTGGTATGCTGAACACTGAGGACCCAAAATTATCTCAGTGGGAACTACTCTCTTTCCTTAAAAAAATGTCCACATTTCATTAAGCAAGTCTGGAAAAAATACCTTTTTTCACTCAATGAAGCAAAGATGTTAGCATATTTATTGAGTGTTCAAAATCTTATACCTCTAAGCTAGTACATATTATTTTTTTCCCAAGAAGGAAAAAAAGATATGCTCATATTTTAAAAATAGTTCTTTCATATGAAATGCCAAAACATATCTCATGATTGAAATGTTTCATGGGATTATATTTCAGTCATAACCTATTTTAATTAGTAATTTTATGTAAAAATTATAATAAAATTATAAAATATGTAAAATCTTAAAATATTGTAAGAATATGTAACTCTGCCTTTCAACAACCAAAGCTAGAAGAGCCTCACACATAAGAGCTATGGGTTCTTAAAATGGTTTCCAGTTCATGAGCTTGAAATCTTTATTTTCCTTTTTTTCATGAATCTGAGGGAATTTTTAGCAGGTAAAGTTAGCCTGGTTTGTCATCTGATTACAGTGTTGCGGTCACTAAACTTGGTCTACTATGCAGTAACAAATTATCAAAATCATAGCAGCTTAAAACACCATACCTTAGTTACCTCCCAACCTCCACGGGTCAGGATCCCAGGCAGGAATAACTGGCCCTGTGCTCAGAATCTCACAAGGGTAAAATCAATGTGTTGGTCGCACTGCATCCCTCTCTAGAGCTTACGGTAATGATCCAATTCAAGTAGTTGTTGGCAGAATTCAGTTGTTTGCAGCTGTAGGTCTGAGGACCTCAGCTCCTAGTAGCTGCCCCCTCTTCCCTGCTACGTGGGCATCTCCACAACAGGGCAGTTTGTGTCTTTAAAGTCCACAGACGATCACCTGCTGCCTATTGCCACCTAACTCCAGACTCCCTTTTAAAGGTCAGGGACACCCCGGGTGACCTCTTTTACTTTTTAAGTCAATGGACTGACGACCTTAACCACATCTAAAGACACCCTGCCCTTTGCCATATGATGTAACCTGACCATGGAAATGAAATCCACAACATTCATATAAGTGCTACCTACACTACAGGAAAAGGACTTATATAGAGCCTGTTTACCATAGAGCAGAAATCTTAGGGGCTATTTAAGATTCTGCCTACCATACTAAATCCTTCCCCTCACAAAAAAATTTAGTGGATATCGAGAATGTCCTTTTGTGCTTTCACGTACGACTTCAACTCTGAGATGAAATCCAGAATAAGTGTGAATACAGTGTTCTTAATTAAACTAAGGATATATGAGTAAGAGAATTGGTATGGGCGCTCACATAAACCTTTTAAAACTTAAACTGGGTATAAAATAATGTTCCCTGCTTTCCTTTCCCTACACACACACACACACACACACACACACACACACACACACACACACACACACACACACACACACACACACACACACACACACACACACACACACACACACAGATGGGTCTTCAAAGTAAACATAGGAAGAGCTCCCAAGCAATGAAGACCATTGAGAAGGAATGTAAGGAAAACTTCTAAATTAATTTAGCTCTGTATCAGTATAAATTTAGACTGTTTACAAATAAATAATAAATGTAGTAATATGTAATATCATTATGCAATCCATTATAGCATATAATATGTAACAGAATATCAACATATAAATTTCAACAGAAAATAGATTATCAATTCATAACTTTTTGATTTTTGATAGATGTCATATAATTATAAAATTACATAAACAAATTATGTTGTAAACACATACTCTTATTTATCATGTTTATATAACAAATTATTACTCTTTTTGGTATTGGTATTCTGCTAGATGTTTTTATTCTAATATTGGTTCATGTACTGACTTAACAGAAGAACAAATTTCTTGAACTATATCACAGTATTTTCAAGGTTGTAAGGCCAGGGGTCAAGGCCTATATCACACTTCCTTTCCCTTAGTATAGCAAGTATACATAGTTTTTTAAGCATAGGTAACACGTTCCAATGATGAAAATTAAACTAGGTAACTGCCTTGCAGAAGCTAGCATTAATTTACAATCTAGTTTAATATTGCTCTTAAGAATTGCAGTGTAAGACAATTTTAACAACACACACAGGAGAAAACATTATGAGGCCCTGTGAAATTCATATTATATTTTCGACCCAGCTAAAATCATAGCATATTGAAAATATCATAGAATTTGCAGTGGTTTGGTAGTCTTTGAACTTGTGTATAAATTAAATTTTCTTTTATTATTTTATTTAGATTTTAGCAAATATACATTTTTAAATACAAAGTGTATAATGATAAAGTGTTAAAAATAGCAAAATATTTTATATTGAATTTGTTTTGAAGAGTAACTCATTCTTTAAATGTTTTGTATCTAGATTTTAATCACCTTATAAATAATTTGACAGAATCTTAGTTCCTGGTATGAAAGATAAGATTTATGAAATTTCAACATAACAAAATATTAACACTTCAAAACATCCAGACTAGAATAGTGTTTCTAAGAGCAACGAGAAATAAATTGAAAGAGGACATAGCCTCATTGTAAAATACTTCACCTAATATTTGTTTAGCACTTAAAGAGTAACTGGCACTATGGTGTTTTACACTTGATTTACCATTTTTACCTCAAAACTATCATATGAGGTAGGTGTTCTTTAGATTTAGAAATAACCATAGGAGGTCAAATACTTAAATCATAGAGGTAGCAAGTGATGATTATGAGATTTCAATCTATTTCTCTTTGATTCTAAAACCTGAACTATAAACCACTGAGTAATATTATTGTAATTTTTTAATATGTTTGGTATTACATAATATTACAATCCCCCAAATTCTGAAATTGCAAATTAACCTGTTGTTAATTTGAATTTAATCATTCAAACTTATTTTTATGTTTAATCACATTTGAGGGGGGAATTTTTAATGCTTTATATTGCTCTAATTATAAATTTTCTTTAAATCTTATAGGGCTCTTCCTAGTTATCCTCTAATATAAATCTTGGCTGCAACCAGAACTTCTAGACAGTAAGATATGAGGAAGAGCTGGCTGGGGACCACTAGAGCTGAGTCACCTGACCTGATGTCTGTGCAAGCTTCCCCTTCTTCCCAACTCCATGCAAGTACCTCCCCAACTCATGTGCTTATTTGAGAAGTATTACCTTCCAGTTAGGAGAATATCCTTCAGCCAAGGACTTGATTGCATTATCCATGCCTTGTTTCTATTTGCATTCTCCCCAGTCTCAAAGAAGTAAAGAGGTAGGTCTTTGAAGCAGTAAATTGGCAGGTCTTTAAATAACAAGTGGGAATCTATGCTGATCCGAAATATAATGCTCAGTCATCAGTCCTCACTAAACCTGATTTATGAGCTGCATTTACATAGCTGATCCCTCTCTTCTCAGGATTATTTTCTCTCCTTGTCTGAGGACACTACTTCTGTTCAGAGTTCTCTCATATCTCTTTGTTCCCTCCTTCAACATCTCTTTTGTTAGTTCCCCTCCAAAATATTTTAAACTGCTCCAAGACTCAGCCCTGGCATATCTTCTTTTTCCTATTTATATTCACTTTCTAAATCAATCCATTTAGTCTCATTACATTAAATGCCTTGGATATGCTGAGGAATCAAATTTGTGTATCTAATCTGGACTCCTCTGAAACCCGACTCATGTATTCCAGCACCTACTTCAATGTATAGTTGGCATCTTAAATTTAATATTGTCACCAGGGGATGGGGGCGGGGAGCAGGGGATAAACACCAATGATAGCCTGATCCTCTCACAATTACCCTAATATCTCCATTAATGGAAATTCTACCAGTTACTGTGAAGAAAAACCCTGGGGTCATCATTGCCTTTCCTCTTTCACACCTCACATCCAGTCTTTCCAGTAATCTGTTGGTTCTATCTTCAAAATATACCCAAAATCAAAGTAGTTGATTTTCTCATTTCTTCCACTGCTACCACTCTGCCCCTAGTCAGCATCACATCACATGGGTTGTTAAAACAGCCTCCTCTTGGTCTTCCTACTTTTGCTCAGTTGCTAAAATTGTGAAGATGTAAGTTAGATTGTGTCACTCCTCTAAATCCAAACTATTCACTGCCTTCTCATTTCATGAATAGTAAAAGAAAATTCTAATAATAGCCTAATCGTCTTAACAATTCTTTACTCTATGTCTGTTTTCCCCAGTGGAGCACCTCTGACCTCATCTCCTTCTGAATAAACACCTTTCTCTCTGGTTGTAGCCATTCAGGCCTCCATGCTCTTCCTCCTGCCCCAGGATTTTATCCCTTTTTTTTCTCTTTACCTGAAATATGTTTCTGGCATCTTACTCCTCCCACTTCTTTCAAGTCTGTGCTCAAATATCCCTTCTTTATAAAGTCTTCCTGGGCCACTTTTTAAAAAGCTGCTCTTGGACAGGAATAAAGATGCAGATGTAGAGAATGGACTTGAGGACACGGGGAGGGGGAAGGGTAAGCTGGGACGAAGTGAGAGAGTGGCATGGATATATATACACTACCAAATGTAAAACAGATAGCTAGTGGGAAGCAGCTGCATAACACAGGGAGATGAACTCAATGCTTTGTGACCACCTGGAGGGGTGGGATAGGGAGGGTGGGAGGGAGATGCAAGAGGGAGGAGATATGGGGATATACGCATACATATAGCTGATTCACTTTGTTATACAGCAGAAACTAACACAACATTGTAAAGCAATTATACTCCAATAAAGATGTTAAAAAAATTATTTAAAAAATAAAAAGCTGCTATCCACACTAATACTCGTTAACTTTTCTCTCCCTTTGACTTTTCTCCATAACACAAAACACCGAATGAAATATAATTTTTGCTTATTTATCTTGTTTATTCTATCTCTACCTATTGGAAAGTAATCTCCATTGGCACAGGTATGCTTGTTTTTTTTTTCTTGTTCAGACACAGAAACTAAAATATTAGAGTGTTAGAATTAATCAATGTGTTTATTGAAGAAAACCAAAAGATAACAATGGAAAAAGAAGAACCTCTTTCCTATCCTTTAGGATTTTCATATATATATCTATTCATTTAACAAGTTTTTACTGACCACCTACACTGTAATAAATATAGTTCATTGTGCAGAAGATAAAGTAGTGTGGGAGCTGACAACGTCTATGCTCTCTGTAGGCTTTCTCTCTATCAGGGAAAAGGGCAAAAAAACTAACAAGCAAGTGATTTTTAAAATACGTTCAAATGATAGTAATTACTGTTAAAAAACAAAACATTAACTAGAATGCTGTGTTAGAGTGTGACTGGGCTATAGGAAGCTGTGTTGGCAAGCATGGTAAGGGACAGCCTCTTTGCTATTTGAAGAAATGATATTTAAACTGAGACTTTAAGGCTGTAAATGAGACTGCCTAGTGAAGATATGTGAGGATGTCATTTTGTACTGAAGGTCAAGCATGAACAAAATAGAACTGCAGGCCAGGGAAGCACAGAAGGTCCAGGAACCAAAGGACTTCGGAGTGCAAGGACCATGATGAGTGAGGGGAAAGCAATAAATGGGTTAAGGCAGGAAAAGGACGAAACTGGATTAATATTTTTAAAAGTTCACTCAGCATGTTCCTGGAAGAATGCATTATAGTGGAACAAAAGTGGGAGCCAGAAGGTGACTAGGAGACAACTGTCATATTCAAGGCTATTCACGCTAGTTTTGAGGATTAAGGCGGTGGTCGTGGAAAGTAGGGAAAATGGAAAATAGAGTCCACAGAATCTGCTGATGGATTATATGGGAATAAAGAAAGGAGGGAAATAAATAATCAACATTCAATTTTCAGGCTGGAGCAACTCTGTGAATTTTAGTATTTCCTTTTGGGAAAATCAAGAATTATGTTTAGTATGCATTCTGTTTGAAATATCTATTAAACATCCTGGTAGAGATGTAGCTGAGCAATTACAGGCATTTGGAAGTAAGATGAATGTGGAACTGTACCTGCTGGTAATCTTATTTGTCACTTTGTCCCCACTGACAACAATAGTGCCTCACATGTTGCTGAAGATCAAAAAATAAATGTTGAATCAAAGACTGTTCCTCGATCTTCCAAATGTGCATGTGGAAAATCTTACCTTTGTTTATAAACCTAATATTCAAAAATATTTAGAGATTTCTAGTTTTTCTAATGTTTTTCTTTACTGTTGGAAATAAAGTGATTAAAATCTAAATCATTAGTTCTCATCAACTTTTTTGTGGGAAGTAACTAAAATCTGTATTTTTCTAAACACATGACAAAATTATGCTAATGCATGCCTAGACTATTCCTTTTTGAAAGCAGACCATTTGCAAGCTCTAAAACTATGTTAATTAATGCATATTCTAAATCTTTAAAAATCAAATACCTCCCTTGAGACTTTTGTTTCTGGACAAATATTTATGATTATTTTTCTCTTAGAGTTTTCTTTTTTTTTTGCTAGAGATTTTACTCTTTTAAATATGATAAAAGCTTAGTATAAATGACAACAACACAACACAAAACTTCTATTCTGCTTCAGGGTCTAAAATCTAATTATATTTTATCTGTGAGAGTTGGAATAAAGTAAAAGAAAAGAAGTAGGAAACACCAATACATCTTATAAGTAAAGTGAAGCAATTTCCCTGGAGACAAGAATAACACATATCTTCCAACCCATCCATCTTAGTATTCAGAGTACTGTGTACTAAAAAGATTTTAAATAAAGCCAATATGCTCATCTTTCTTTTTCTTCATCTATTATTAAATCTTAATGGACTTCATTAAATATTCTTAAATATACAAAATGACTGCCTGTCCCCTCTTTGGATTAGACAGTTATTCAAAACTGTTGAATAAGCAAATAATTTCACTTTCAAGGTACAATTTACTAGCGTTTGTGTGCACATGTTTTGAGAAGGGCTTGTCTAACTGTTACAAGCATTATCACATAGTCCCATGGTTAGAACGTCAAAGAAGTGGGACAAAAATCAAAGAAAATTGGAGAAATAGGACTGATACGATTAATTATATGCACACACCTGTCATGAGTGTGTTTTCTTTGCTGTACTGTTATTGGAAATAATATACTGTTGTTTTGAAATATTTTAAGACTGTTCTAGATGCTATTTTAGAAATTTTAATAGGCTAGTGACAGAGGCAGCTTCATTATATTACATTACCCACTTTTACCTGATTTTTATGAAATAGGCCAATCTGATATGGTTTATTACATCATACACACAAACTCCCATTCTAATTTACAATGAGAAACAAGGAAGAGAATATGTTCCTGGAATGTTAAAAAAGCAAAACTATATAATTAGAAAACAAATCATGTGTTTGGATATATTAGAAAGCTAAAGTAAATTAAAATCAGATTACACAAGAAATTATTCATTCATTATGGTTCTATTTTGTTATATCCAAACACAATTATCAGTTTGTGTTTGCAGTAAATACTGCAGTAAGTTTCAAAATCATCTGAAGTGTTTATTGCTTCTCTCTCTAACCTTCCCCTTCACCCCCTTCCTAGTGCACAGGGGTCCTTCCTTTCCCTCTTCCCTCCCTATTTCAATCCCTTCTACCCTAAGGGCAAGCAGAAGTCCACTTGGC
Source organism: Grampus griseus (assembly GCF_964374135.1). Taxonomy (NCBI): domain Eukaryota; kingdom Metazoa; phylum Chordata; class Mammalia; order Artiodactyla; family Delphinidae; genus Grampus; species Grampus griseus. The sequence goes on along the minus strand of NC_139017.1, from coordinate 9,952,898 downwards.
TCTGTAATGCCTTTCTATTTCTTATTGACTTTCCTTAATTCCACAGCACGTTGTTTTCTTTATATACTATTTTCCAAAAGAATCTTGGAATAAGAAGAAACTCAGAGATTACTGAACTCACACCTAACCTGCTACACACATTCAGTGTCCTCTATGACATCACTAATAAACACATCCATGGATAGTCATCAAGTGAACTATGATTCACATGATTCGTGAGGCATCTCATTCATTCAACAGTTTAAAGGGTTCCCCCCACCCTTTGCATTCAGTCAAACTCTACTTCCTAGGCGCTAAATGCATATCTATCTCTTCACTGTTCAGTAGTCTATAAATTCCTAGATGGGAGGAAGACTATAATTTGAATAGTGCCTGTGCAAAATGGAATCAATAGGTATTTGTTTGCCTGTCTTTCAAAGCAAAACTTCCGGTCTTCTACCCAAAGCTAAACTTCTGATCTTCTACTCAATGCTTCAGGCGATGTCTGATCAGCACCAACGGAACATGTACATTACTTGCTTTATGATGAACACCATACATTTACTCATGTGGCCAACCATTATACTAGACATTCTGGCAGACCGATCCCATGTCATTAAATTGTATTGAACTTTCAGTCAGCTAAAATCTCAAAATCTTCCTAATATTTTGTGATGTTTAGCCCTCATCTCTCAGTTTGAGTTGTTTTAAGCACAGAATTAATATTTCCCATTTACACAATGCCTGATATATAGTAGAAATGCCATATTTTTACAGAATGAAAGACCTTAGAATGAAGCAATTTATCAACGCATGATTTTTTTAATCTTAGGAGTAAATGAAGGTTCTTTAGAGATGTAAGCTATAAAAAGAAATACATCCAGCCTGTTTTAACTCTGGACTTTCTCATAACTTCCTTTTTTCATCTACCATGCCCTAAACTTCATTTATAAATGAAAGCTAAAATCTAGAAAAATAATAAAACAAAAGAAATCTTGTGTGTGCTCAGTAAAAGGAATATATAAAACATTTCCAATAAAAATCTTCAATATAAACACAGCCACAGAGAAATATTACCAGAGCCTTAAGAGCTTAAAAATACAGAAAATTAAACAAATAAAAAGTCAGATTTCATTCAAGAAAATTTTATAAAAGTAGTCCACTGGTGAAGGTTTAGGTTAATAACCCTTGAAGGGGAATCTCAGGGAAAGTGGAGGAAAATAAAATTTCTACAAATTGTGTGGTCACACCCATCAGATAGTCATCAAAATCACATCTTTCTCCATCCTCAAAAACCTCCTTCTTGTGCTCTACTTAAAAAACTGCACATAATCTTTAAAGTTCTTAATTCCCTAACTTGTATTTCCCACTTGATATAAAGCCTAAGTGCTGTTCTTTCATGTATCAATTTTCTCTTTAATACAGATCAAGCACTACTGAGTACCGGATACTGTGAGCACTGTGTGGTACAGTCTGGGAGAGGCAAAGTCCAACAAGATGGGGGAAGCTATTCATGGGTTCTGAATTTGGAGTTACAGTGATTAGTGACAAGTAAGTAGTTATTACGAAGGTCTAGAAATTATTAACCAGGATTCACAACAGGCAACATAGCAGAGCCAAGAAATGGGAAACCTTGGTGTAACAAAATACAAAGAAATAGACCCACATTAGGCATTAGAGAAATGTACATCCAGAAAAGTAAGGTACTGAGCATAGGAAAGTTTGGAAAATGCATTTACTCTCTCAGGTCATTTACTAAGTGGTAAGTAATATACACATCAGTCCTAAATAATTAAGCCACATTGCTAAAAGCATCTGCTTCACACTAGATAGTTGTGCTCTAAGGAAGGACCATTGGGAATATCAAAAGCAACAAAGTCTTCACACCTATGGGATCCTGTGTCCTAAAGTGATAATCCAAAAAGGTAAGCAGGCATCAGAAAGTAAGACTGGAAGAGAAATGTGGGATAAATTCTGATCCTTGGAATAAAGTTTTAAAAGCCTATATCTAGTAAAAAGGACTGGAGGGCAGAGCAAATTAACAGCAGAACTGCCATGGGTAGCAGACTAGGAAAACTCCTTTTAAAAATGGTCCCTGGTAAGGCAAGACTGTTCTCAAATTCAGTCCTCAGACTAAGCCTGGTCGGACGATGTGGATGAATCACGTGACCAAGGCCTTAAGACAAGGTCTAGAGAGGCAGGAAACCAGATGGATTATTACTGTAAAGTGGATATTACCATGTATTATCCTAGCATACACTTTTGGCCCATTAAGAATCAAATTTCCTTAGGGATAGTAAAGACGTACAAAGCCAACATCCCTCAGTACCTTCAAGTTTTTGACATTAAGCTGCAGAGGAAGGGAGGCTAGTCTCTATTCAAACAGTGACTGAGAAACTCACAGGATGGGAGTCCATCCACTCCTTGTTTTGGTATTTCTGTACTTCAGTGTGCAAATTGGATTGAGGATGGAGGAATAAAGGAAAAAAGGGATAAAGAGATATTGAAAACGCCCATTTTCTGTACAAATTTAAGTTAGAGCTACAAGAATATTTAATCACATTGCCTGCTAGCTGCAAAAGCACATCAACTAAGTTTACCACAGTGATTACTAATTGTGTGTCTACTGTTATAAGGGCATTCTGAAGTAACGAGGAAAAGGCAAAGACAGAGAATTCCCCTAACAGCATTTTGCATATATCCAGAGGAGAATTTTGACATAGTTATTAAACTTTAGAGACATATATATATATATATATATACACACACACACACATATATATATAGGATGAAATAGATACACAGAGGGGAGGAATGACCAAACTTTATACTTGTGTTGGTCTTTTACGTATCATGAAGAAGGGATAATAATTCAATTATTATAGAGAGACGCAAACTATGTAAAGAAAACAATAATGCACAATTACAAGAAGGCAGTTTAAATAAACCATGATTACTCTGATTATCTGTGTTGCAGATATCAATAAACAACAGAGCATATAACTTTGGAATTATTTAGAGACGTTACAGTTTGAATGCCCTGTAAGAGTAAGAGAATTGGACAGAGGCAATATTTGAAAAGACAAACGCTGAAAAACATCTTGAGAACTGCTGCATTTATAGATCCATGAAGCTCAAAAAGATCCCTGCTGTTGCTGGAAAAACAACAGCAGCAGAAAAAAACTATGATTAAAAACTTCTAGATAAGTCATAGTAAAACTGTCCTACACCAAAAGCAAAGAGGAAATCTTAAAATCACCTAGAGGAAAAACAAAGGATTATCTTTAAATTAGATTATCTTCAAAGGACTATCTTCAAAGGAGAGTCAATTAGTGTAACAACAGATTCTCTATCTCAACAATGAAAACCAGAAGAAAGTAGAAGAATATCTTCAATATGCTGAAAGAAAATAACAGTGAACCTAGAATTCTATTAACAAGTGAAAATCTTTTAAGATACCTATACAAAAGAAAAAAAACCCGAAGTGAGCAATTTCATCACTAGATTTACTTTACACTAAAAGAAAAAGCATACACTTTAAGTTGAAAGGAATTGATCTTGTGCTGTAAACTAAGATAAGAAATTTAAAAATTTAGAAGGTGGTAAATATGGGACAAGTATACATTAACACTGACTATATAGAGTAATAATGTCTGTTGGTGTTAAAATGAGATAATTAAAATACATGACAATAATATAATTTGGAATATATATAGTGTATGAGGTTAAATTTTCAAAGTCCATTGCATAATCTTGAGAGGGTATTAAGTACTGATTAACTTTGGACAAGGATTAAAAAAAATTATCCACCTATAATAGTTTAAGGTCACTTCCAAAGGAAGAAAAACAGAACAGGTAACTTATCAGTTGGTGCCATTTCCCCCAAAAAATCAACATTTCTGTTCACACTAGTAGTTTCTTACTTCAAAAAACCAGAGACTTTTTCTGGCTAAAGAATCTGGCTCACTTATCAATGGCAACTGAAATAGTCAACAAATAAACCAGTGTTCTTGCTTTTTGGGAGCTAAAACTGAAGGACACTGTCTACAACTTTTCCAAGAGGTGCCCACCAGGACTGAGACCCATCTGCCCTCAGTAGTATCATGCTCAGTAGTAACTCACCTATGTGAACTTTCTTTCTCTTCCTGTGTCACTTCTCTACTATCTACTGGTTTTTCTGTATTACCTCTAACCTAAAATGCTAACACATCCTACTCTCAGGGAATGCTTCTGAGAGAACTCAACCTATAACATTAATCAAATAGAGGGAATAATGGAATAAGAAATACTCAAACACCAAAAGCTGGTAAGGTAAGAGAGAACAAGATACATTGATGCTGGGACAAAAATTTGATAGTAACATGGTAGATTTTACTCAAATATATTGATTAATTAGATGAAAACTGACTAAAAACTCCAAACTAAAGGAAAAGGTTACCAGACAAGTAGACAAAACAATCAACAGATACACAGAAAATCTAAAGAACACTATCAACCAATATGTACTAATTAACATTTATAAAACGCTATACCCCAGATCTGATGATAGGCCAAATAATGGGCCATAAAATACATTGACATAATACATTTCAAAAGACTTAAACATTCCAAAGTATATTCTGTGAATTAGAAATTAATAACAATGACATTCTAAGAAAATCTCAACTATCTGAACTAAACAACACATACTTAAATAACCTATAGGTCAAAGAAGAGACAGCAAAAGGAGTTTAAAAATATTTTGAACAGAATAATAAAAAAAATATATCAATTCCTTTAGATGCTTACATGGTAAATGAAGAAATATTTTAAAGAAAGATCAAAGTTTCTAATTTAAGAAGTAAAAAAAAGAGGAAATTAAACCCAAAATTGAAGCAAGGGAATAATAAAGAGAATGAATCAATGAAATAAAAATAAATCCATGGAAAAATGTAACAGCAAAAAGTTGATTAAAATTAACAAACAGTGATCAGGAGAGTGAGAACAAGAGTGAGAGAAAAGAGAATAGAAATTACACACAACAGGAATGGATATTTCTACAAATTCCATAAACATTGAAAGCATAATGAAGGAATATTAGGAACAACTTCATGCTAATCAGAAGCAAACACCATAAAAAACATATTTTACTATATACTGATATGAATTGAAAGTATATAGGATATATATCTACTATATTCTTAATTAAAATCATTTTTGAAAGGAAAACTCAAAGTTCAGATTGCTTCACTGGTGAGTTCTATCAAATATTTAGCTAAGAAATAATATCAACATTACAAAAATTCCTGCTGAGGAAATCCTCTAAGAGGAAACACTTTCCAACTCATTTTAGAAGAACCATATAACACAGCCATCAAAGGCTAATAAAGACACTACCAAGAAAATTAAATTATAATCCAATATAGCTCTTAAAATTAGAAATAAAAATCCTTCCATAATAATAGCAAAACAAATCCAGCAACATATTAAAAGTATAATATATATAACCAAGTGGGGATTATCCCAGGAATACAGTTAATGTAACAAGCATCAATCATTGTAATTTAGCAATTACTGTAATTAAGAGAAAAAATGTATGATTATTTTAATAGAGTCAAAAAGGTGACAAAATTCAGTAACTAACCACTTATGTTATAAATAAAAATAAAATTATGATCAAATTAGATGTAAAGGAGAATTCTGTTAATTTGATAAATGGCACCTGTGAAAACCTAGAGTTAACACCATACTTAAAGGTGATATAATAAATGTTCACGCCTTCAGATGAGAAGGCAAGGAAATTCTCTCTCAGCATTTATATTCACCACCATACTGGAAATCTTAGCAAAGACAATAAGGCAGGAAAATAGAATCAAAAGAAAAATATTAGAAAGAAAGATGCAAAGCTGTCATTATTCATAGCAGACATTAATGTCTATAAAGAAAATCCTAATAAGCACTAATAAGTGAATTTAGAAAAGGTTACAGGGTACAACTTCAGTACACTGTAAGGGTTCAGGCTGGTGGATTATTTTGAGTTAAAGGCAGCTGAGTCCCTGCAGACTCAAGAGAAACTATTGCCCCTCTCTTAATTATCTAGAAGATTTTAAATTAGGGATTTTTCCCAAAGAGTTACTGACCAAGATAAATTTTATCTAGGAAGTGCAAGTTTCTAATAACCCAACATCTGTTCTTCTTACTGTCCTATGAATTACCCTCCTGTCCCTAAGAGCCCCAGGCCCCAACCCATCCCTTAGCTCAGAATGGCATATACAGCTAATTTTACCTTTCTGTCTTTGAACCTCTCATGTATGTGGGATTCCCATATGTACAAAATAAAATTTGATTTTCTCCTGTAAATCTGTCTCATGTCAATCTGATGACCAGACCAGCTAAAAGAATCTCTGAAAAAGGTAGAGGAAAATTCTTTATCTCCAACAACATAAATATCAGTTACATACTCTAGCACTTAAACAGTGGAAAATAAAATTAAAACACTGTTTACAATAGAATCAACAATAATATATAAGAATAAATTTAACCAAAGATGTTTAATACTTCTAAACTAATAACAACAATGATTTGCTGAGAAAAATATAAAATAAGACATAAAGAAGTGGAAAGATATATTTAGTTCATGGGTGAGAAGACTGAATATTGTTAAGACCTGGATTCTACCTATGATTGCGCTATAAATTCCACTTAATTCTTTAAAATCGCATTTTTCAAAAAATTGACAAGCTGATTTTGAAGTTTATACAGATATCTTAAGCACAAAGAATAGCCAAAACAATCTTTAAAATGAAGCGGACTGAAGGACTTGTCCCTATTTCAAAACTTACTATAAAGCTACAATAGTCAGAGTGATTTGAAACAAAAATGACCAAGGTCTGTAGAACACATTATAGGGTGGAGAAATAGACCCAACTGATTTTTGACAAGGCCACAAGACTACTTATTGGTGGATATAAAATGTTGCACTTTTTTTCAATGAATAGTGGTAATGTAACAGGACAAACACATGAGAAAAATAACCTTGACCTGAGGCCATACACAAATAATTAATTTTGGATAATTCATGGACCTAAACAGAAAAATGTAAAATATATATAAATTATAGTTTTTACTTTGGGGTACGCATTTTTCTTAGAGAAAATAGAAAAATGATAAATGGAAAAATTAGATAATTTTTACTTCATCAAAATTAAATACTTTTTGTCACAACACCATAAAGAAAACAAAATAAAACAGAGACTTTGAGAAGATGTTTTTTTCTATCATCTATTAATATACTATCTGACAATGACTTGTATCTAGAATGCATGAATAATTTACACATATCAATAACAACCTAATAAAAAATTAGGCAACAGACTTAAAAACATTCTTACCAACATCAACAATAAAGATATACAAATTGCCAATAAACTCATGAGAAGATGCTAACATCATTAGTAATCAGGGAAATGCAAATCAAAGTGTGGAAGCACTTAATATTGTTATAATACATAAAGATAAAATGACTGTCAACATTAAATATCAGCAAGCATGTAGGAATGTAAAACAGTACAACTATTTTGGAAACTTTCAGTGGTTTCTATATGGTAAATATGCAATATCCCCATGACTCATCAATTCCACTCCTAGGTATTTACTTAAGAAAAATAAAACATTTATTCACAAAAGTAATTGTTCAAGAATATTTGTAGCAACATTATTTCTAATAGTCTCAAACTAGAAACAAGTTGCTCCAATTGCTGAAAGGAGAATGCATAACAAATTGTGGTACACCCATAGAGCAGAATACAACTCAGCCAAAAATATAAACAATGAACCAAGCATATGCAACAATATGAATGAATTTGAAAAACATTATTTTGAATGAAAGAAGCCGGATGTAAAATGTACATACTGCACGATACCATTATATGAAGTTCAAAAACAGGAAAAACTCATCTATGGTTACAGAGATCAGAAAGTGGTTGCCTATGAAATATGTATATTGTCTGGAACATGGTTTTATATACTATTTGAGATGACAAAAATATGCTATATCTTGATTGAAGTGTTGATTAAATGGATGTATGATTTGTCACTGAATTATATCTTGAGATCTGAATATTTTACTGAATGAAATTTTACCTCAATTTAAAAAATATTTTCTATCAAGATTGATTACAATTGATTGTCTTCTTACCTACCTGTGAATAGCAGAAATTTTGAATAAAGAATGTATTTCCCACACCCACAATGACATATTGCCAGAATTCATTTATGATATTACTCCAGTTATTTTACAACCTTTAAGGAAATGTAAAAAGTACCTTCTCTGGAAAAAAAAAAAAATGTTGTTAAATAAGTGTGTGTGTGTGTGTGTGTGTGTGTGTGTGTGTGTGTGTGTGTGTGTGTGTGCGCGTGTTCTGGTTAGGATTCAAAGAGCTACCCAATTTTCTTTCCATATTCTTAAGAATTATGTCACAGTATTCATTGCAGTGTCTGGAAATACTAGGCATTCAACAATAAACAGAAAAAATCAATAGCATTTTTCACAGAACTAGAACAACAAAAAAAAATTAAAATGTGTATGGAAACACAGAAGACCCCAAATAGCTAAAGAAATCTTGAGAAAGAAAAACAAAGCTGGAGGAATCAGGCTCCCTGACCTCAGACTATACTACAAAGCTACAGTAATCAAGACAGTATGGTACTGGCACAAAAACAGACATAGAGATCAATGCAACAGGATAAAAAGCCCAGAAATAAATCCATGTACCTATGGTCAATTAATCTATGACAAAGGAGGCAAGAATATACAATGGAGAAAAGACAGTCTTTTCAATAAGTGGTGCTGGGAAAACCAGACAGCTACGTGTAAAAGAATGAAATCAGAACATTCTCTAATACCATACACAAAAATAAACTCAAAATGGATTAAAGACATAAATGTGAGACCAAATACTATAAAACTCCTAGAGGAAAACACAGGCAGAACACTCTGACATAAATCACAGCAGGACATTTTTGGATCCATCTCCTAGACTAATCAAAATAAAAACAGACAAATGGGACCTAATTAAACTTAAAACATTTTACACAGCAAAGGAAACCATTAAAATGAAAAGACAACCTACTGAATGGGAGAAAGCATTTGCAAATGATATGACTGACAAGGGCTTAATTTCCAAAATATACAAACAGCTGATACAGCTCAATATCAAAGAATCAAATAACCTAGTCAAAAAATGGGTAGAAGATCTAAACAGACATTTCCCCAAAAAAGACAGACAGATGACCAACAGGCACATGAAAAAATGCTCGACATCGCTAATTATTAGAGAAATGCAAATCAAAACTATTAGGTATCACCTTGCAGCAGTAAGAATGGCCATCATCAGAAAGTCTACAAATAATAAATGCTGGAGAGGGTGTGGAGAAAAAGAAACCCTTCTCCAGTGTTGGTGGGAATGTAAATTAGTGCAGCCACTATGGAAAACAGTATGGGGGTTCCCCAAAACACTAAAAATAGAGTTGCCATAGATCCAGCAATCCCACTCCTGGGCATATATCCAGGGAAAACTATAATTCGAAAAGATACATGCACCCCAATATTCATAGCAGCATTATTTACAATAGCCAAGGCATGGAAGGAACTTAAATGTCCACTGATAGATAAATGAATAAAGAAGATGTGGCATATATACACAATGGAATACTACTCAGCCATAAAAAAAGAATGAAATAATGCCATTTGCAGCAAGTTCAGATTCCCATACGGAAAAAATGTAACCACCATCTATACTCAGAAATGTGGATTCTGAGAGGCAGCATGTAGACCGGACAAACTCATGGAAAAGAAGAGTTTACTTTTCCTGGAAATGGTTATAAAACTTTGGCTCCGGATGATGCTGGGATTAAAAAGCACAATACACATGTTTGGAAAAATAAAACTACTTACATATCAGTAACAGAAACTAAAAATTCAGTATTAATCTTACCAAATATTAGAGAAATCTCAGGCCATTTCTACAACCTGGGATTCAGCCACTTGCTCTGTTGTTTTTCTCAACCCCATCTCATCCATTTAGAAGGAGGCACATGTGGGAGCATGCACAGACACGGTGCCCTAACAGGACACTCTACTTCCCCCCTCCTCTCTCCTTCTTTCTCTCTCCCTCTCAAGGTTGAATTGAATTATTCAGCCCCTCATTCTGAGGCTAAATGATAGGACTCTGGGGAAACTTTAAAATAATGCTTTTGTGCTGCAGTTCTTTTAAAAGATTACCTTTATCCCTGGAGGGGAAGAGGGACAGCAGTTTTGAATTTCCAGTTACATTCATTTACAGCTTGTCTCTGCCCACCAACACCCTCCCCAGGCTCAAATTCTGTTCTAATTATAAGCCCCCTGAAGGCAAGAACAATGTTTTATTTATCTAGCGCTAGATCTAGGTAATGAGCTAGTTCATAAAATGGCTTAATAACAACACCAAGAATAATTTTTCAGATGAATATACAGCAACTGTGAGGAATTAAGTTTTTGTTTTTGTTTTTGTTTTTTGCGGTATGCAGGCCTCTCACTGTTGTGGCCTCTCCCGTTGCGGAGCACGGGAACTCCGGACGCGCAGGCTCAGCGGCCATGGCTCACGGGCCCAGCCGCCCTTGCGGCATGTGGGATCTTCCCGGACCGGGGCACGAACCCGTGTCCCCTGCATCGCAGGCGGACTCTCAACCACTGCGCCACCAGGGAAGCCCAGTAATTTTTTTTTTTAATATCATACTGTCAACATGTTGTTAAGCTGGTATTTGAACTAAGGCGATGTGATTCCAGAGCTTGTTCATGTGTTCTTTGTGCATTTTGCCTCCAGTTAATGATTCTCCATCCCAATAAATACTGATACCTTCTCCTTTCCTCTCAACCCATCCAAATCTTCTCTCCTGAAGTCTTCATTTTAGAGCATTCTCTTCCAGCTCATTCCTCCCTTGCTGATCTCCCATATCTGCTGCCTTTATACACAATTCTGTCATTTTATTGCCATCTACATTATATTTGGCCTCTATTGATTTCTAAAGATAATGGTAAAACATGTTTATACAGTACTTAGGAAATTATCTAATATCTATACACATAATCACACTGATGTTCCAACTAAATTATAATATTAAAAATATATTGTTTTATATATCCTGTAGCATGTAGCAGGATTGAGATACATAGAAATGACTAAATATTTCTAAAGTAAAATGTGATTTTATCAAATAATGATTTATTTGAACCAATTATGTAGAGTATAAAACATGTAAATCTTTTACTTCCAACTTTACATAAACAACCAATATTAAAAACTGGGCATATTGCCAACATTTACTACTTTAGAATTTACAGTTATAATAAATCTAAGAGGAAAACACTTTTTGGTTACAAGAGCAAGCCGATCAACTCATGATATTTTTCTTCATTCCATCTATGTGCTTTGCTACATAAGCAAAAAAAGGCCTATTTAGATGTCAGAGAGAGAACATGAATAGAAAGCCATTAGCTATAGCTCTTCCAAATGTATAATAGGCTGGGATTATGAAACCAACAAAACATCTGTTTTTCCGGTAAGGTTCTGACAACTTAAACTCTAGTTGTGGTAGTCTGCTATTAGCTACCATCAAAGCCTGTACTGACTGCACACGCCATCTGTTCTCATGAAGCTGCATTAACTCATTTAATTCCATGCCCTTTCAAACCATGCCCTTTAATGTTAACTTCACAAAATTGTTCTAACACTTTTTAAAATACTGTGTATCCTCTACATTTATCATGTAACAATGAGATGTATTCATTTGGGGGGGAAAAAAGTATTTTCTATATGTGGAATAAATGTAGCTTCTCTACTGACTCTCCCTTTCCCTCTTGTCTTCTCCCACCTTCACCAAAAGATAGAAAAATATGGACTTTCTCTAAGAATCTAATCACAAAATAATTTACATGCTCATTCCTAAGAGAAGTGCATTTACCTCCCAATCTATGCAGTGTCTGTTTAATTATACCATGTGTGCATTAATTTCCTCCTTTCCTTCTTAAATTTCCTCCTTTCCTACTTATCATGACACATCCTATTGATTTATGCAGTTATAACACAATTCCTTTTAGTGCAGATGTTTGTGAATTTCAAGTTTTGTTTCTACATGGAAACATATGCCACTTGAAGTCAGTAGCCATCTTTCCATGAGTCAAACATACCGCCTTGTTCTAAGTATATGATGAATATAGTAAAAGAGCAATTTACAGAAAAAAGCAATTAATCCTAGGTAACTATAATAGGCTAGTTATAGAAACATATCTTATGGCAATTGATAAATGAATGTAAAGACTAACAGCATAGCAATTTACAGAACACAGATTTTCTAAATAGCATTTCACAGTGGAATGCTCCCTCTGAATTACTTTTGTAAGTAAACTCTGTTCTAACAGTATTGTGAGACTCTAGACGAATTTTTGTGATACTTGAAAGTGCTCTTGAAAAGGCAAGAATGCCAATGAACGACAGAATGGTTGTCAGCTGATATTTTGCATCTTAAATTTACTGAAAACTTCACTGCTTTAGTGATGTACAGAATTAACAGCTATATTTAAGTCACTGTAACTGGCTATGTTGTATACTAAAAATAGTGGGAGGTAAATTTATGTTGTTTTCATAGCATGCCAGATACAAATGTTTACAGCATTTTATTCATGAAATTATGTGACTGACACATAAAGATATTTGTTGAAGAAAATGTGTGAAATAGTTGGCAGTCCTGATAGCTAGTGATTTTACATGATTTAGCATATGTCACCTCTTGAGCTAAATAATGGCATTCTACCTCCTCTAAGTAGAACTCTCTCTCCTGAAGTGGATAGTTTATATTTTTATAAACATACCACCCTCATCTTTATTATTGAAAAAACTATCAAGCTAATACAGTAGGTCCCCTACATACGAATGAGTTCCGTTCCGAGAGTGCGTTCGTAAGTCCAATTTGTTCGGAAGTCCAACAAAGTTAGCCTAGGTACCCAACTAACACAATCGGCTATATATATAGTAATATATATAGTACTGTATCATAATAGGTTTATAATACTTTTCACACAAATAATACACAAAAACAAACACACAAAAAATAAAGAAAACATTTTTAATCTTACAGTACAGTACCTTGAAAAGTACAGAAGTACCGTACAACAGCTGGCATCCAGGGGCTGGCATCAAGTGAACAGGCAAGAAGAGTTCCTGACTGAAGGAGGGAGAGGAGGTGGGAGATAGTAGCGCTGAAGGATCCTCAGCAATAGGCGACAGAAGACAAGCTGCAATTTCACCCACGCCTGACATTGATAGCACAGGTTCTGGTTCCTTGCTGGATTCAATTCTATTCACCCTCTTGAAAAAATGATCCAGCGATGTCTGGGTAGTAGCTCTTTTTTTCTCGTCCTAGATGACACGGTAGCACTGGATTGCATTCTGAACGTCTGCTGCAACCTCTGTGTACTGTTCTATGTTTGTGTCCTGTGCCTCAAAAACTAACAGTGCCTCCTCAGATAAAGAAAATCCCCTTGCCATTTCCTGTATCGTGAATCTCTTCAGTTTTTCAGTTACTTCTTCTTCCTCGTTTCTCTTCTTTTCTCTGGGCCTCCAATTCCACTGTCATCACTTGGCGCTTTTTAGCAGTACCAGTTACATCACCACTGCTTTTACGCTTGCTTCTGGACATGCTGGGCTTGAAATAAAGATACTGTACTACTGTACTCTATACAGTACTGTACAGTAAAGTACACAAAAGCACAATCACTTGAGAGGATGCACACAGGTGACAATGTATGCCAGACACATGAGCTAACTTATGTGACTGGACACGTGAACACACGTTCGCATCTTTGAAAGTTCACAACTTGAAGGTTCGTATGTAGGGGACTTACTATATTTTAAGTAATCATACATTTCAACTGTTAACTGTTTTCTATTAAAAGTTTTCTGCTTTGGACCTGCTAGAGAATGGACTTGAGGACACGAGGAGGGGGAAGGGTAAGCTGGTACAAAGTGAGAGAGTGGTAGTGTATATATGGACATATATACACTACCAAACGTAAAATAGATAGCTAGTGGGAAGCAGTCGCATAGCACAGGGAGATCAGCTCAGTGCTTTGTGACCGCCTGGAGGGGTGGGATAGGGAGGCTGGGAGGGAGGGAGACGCAGGAGGGAGGAGATATGAGGATATATGTATATGTATAGCTGATTCACTTTGTTATACAGCAGAAACTAACACACCATTGTAAAGCAATTATACTCCAATAAAGATGTTAAAAAAAAAAGTTTTCTGCTTTCTATTATTTCCATTAAGTAACTATTGTTTTAACTGGTTAATCAAATCAATGAGGTATTGGACATCAATCCAAAATGTCAAAAATAATGCTTTGACAGAATTTAGATATTAAAATTAGCACATATATTCTCTTCCTATCAATAATATCCCTTGTTATTAAAATTAGTATATTATTAAGTTGTTTGAAAACATCTACATAAAGAAAGAGTTACAATGACCTTCAATCTATTATCACAATTGGTGAGGCTTAAACTAAAGAATTGACTTGATGATGTATTTCCCAGAGATTTAAAAAATTAACGGCATGTACTTAAAATGAACAATAATGTAATTTACAGTTATTGGCAATTTTCATGGTTTCTAAATTTAAATATTAATAAAAACAATGCTCAATTTACTCGGTTCTAAGACCCCTGGAAGTCTCTCTGGTTTTCAAAATTAAAATTGCATTAATATAAGACAACAGATAAAGAGAACATAGTCAAGCGATGTGGATAGTATCTCCAACTTACATTAGTTGGTTTTCAAAATTAAAATTGCATTAATATAAGACAACAAAATTAAAATTGCATTAATTTTTCAAAATTGAAATTGCATTAATATAAGACAACAGAGAAAGAGAACATAGTCAAGCGATGTGGATAGTATCTCCAACTTACATTAGTAATCACTTATAAAAATGACTTCTGAGAACTTAGATATGAGTTCTTCTTTCATATTTTACCAACTTCTTTACAACTCATCTTTCCTGTATGTGAGCTTGATTTATTCCTCACTTATTTCATCTTTATTAGTTAATAAATATTTAATTTCACTCTTATTTCCAGGCTAAGACATTTCTGTGTCTCCCTGACTTTCAGCTCTAAATAAAAATAAAGGCAAACAAACAAGCCCCTCTCTGCACCCCACATACACAAAGCCATATACGGCCCAGCTCCATGTATATACAAAACAAAATGTGAAGATGACGTTGTATGACAACTTTCAGAATACTGTCTACTGCTATTTCAAATGTAAGACATACATAAGTTGAGAAAGATATTCTTTAAAAACACCTGCACTTTTACATAGAGGAACTTAATTCCACAATAAAGAAATTACTTATCACATTATTACTTATTACCTTGCCTCATCGTCATATAACATGGGTAGATTTGGTTACTTGATCTATGAACATAAAGTTAAACAAGACTGTTTAGTAACTGAGTAAAAAATAAAACCCACCTCTTAAAATGGATAAAGTGTTTTTCTAACCTAACTACACACATCACTATGTTTTCAAGAGCAATCTCCAAAAATTGTTTTTTTCATTAAACATTGATTCACTTATTTTTCTTTTTTGTTCTTTGAGAACCCACGTTTCTCATCATGAAAATATGTATTTGTGTGTATGTACATATACACCTACAATATGTAATTTTATTGACATTTTCCCTTGTATTATTATATACACATAATTTGGGTTTTTAAAACCCCTTATATAATAAAGGAAAAATATTTATTCAAAACTTTAAAATTATTTTTTAAGTTTATTGCCAACTCTATATGTAATTACATGTAATCTTTCAGCATTTAGGAATTTTGAGTTTATAGTTAATAAATATAATAATAATGTAATATACATAAAATTTCACAAAAGCCTTATAAATAGAAATTTCTATCATCACAACAGTTTTTTTATATGGTGAAAGAATCTCAAAAACATATACACTAATTACTGCTTGCCTAATACCTTTATTGAACCACATACATCAGACAGGGAATATTGGAAGAAATGGATAAAGTCTCTTATGCTCATGCAATAGACTAGAAAGGATATATAACTAAAATCATTTGCCACATGCCATTCAAAACAGTTTCAATGTATGTTACACTGATCCTAATAAATATATTTAGCCTTACAGATTTACAAAATGATTAAATTTCATCTTTCCAGTTTACAGAAAAAAATTACTTCACAATTTATTATGCTATCTTCCTTATTTGCCATAATGAAACAACTCAATACTGACCACTTTTTAAAATGTGTAAATAAAATAGTGTGTCAATGTAGGATACAGATTAGTTACCAGAGATCAGAACTGATGTGGGGAAGTCAGTCATTTCATATCCTCTTTTCTGTAAGTGATTTTAGATTATACCTACTTCCTGATACAGTTCCAAGATAGTATCACTGGGGAAAAGTGAATTTCTATATTTAAAAATTAAGATAAAAATAATTTTATAATCATATACTTTTATTTGAAGCTCATTGTTATATGACATTAAATTAAAGTTGAGTTCAACTTCAGTTCAACACTCAAACTTTAGGGGGAAAATAATGGCTTAAATCTTACCTCATAAAGGAAATTTCATTTGTGGACCATCTAATGTCACACCTAAAATAAGGCTCTAATCGTCTGATAATTAATATTAAAAACTCATACCTCTGTAATTACTTTCAGCCTAGCAATTGCAAGGATATTCTCATAATACCAGAAGTACCAGAAGTAGAATTTACCCTACGGGCATTTGGGAAAATGCCAAGTGACTGGACTGGACTGTTACATAATTGTTCCTGAAACTGAAGATGGACAAGCTCTAAATATATGTCTTATCATTGTTTCTGTATTTCCCAATAACCTTCCTCATCAGCATGTTAAGAGAAAACTTCACTCACCATGTGGTTCATAAGACAAATATATTATATTCTTGGGGAACCTCTCTCCAGATTTGCTAACTTTCTGCGAGGGACAATAAATTTAAAAGATTCAAATTAAAAAAAAAAAAAACTTAAGGCAGCCTTGGTTAAAATAAAATGACACCTTTAAAATGACACTGTACCAAAAGTGCAAGCAACAACAAAAAAATAAACAGCACATCATCACAATTAAAACTATTGTGTGTTAAAAGATACCATGAGGATAGTGAAAAGATAATGCATAGAATGGGAGAAAATTGTTGTAAATCATGTATCTGATGAGGGACTTGTATCTAGGATATATAAAGAGTCATTACAGCTTAATAAAAAAATTAAAATTGTCAAGGGCTCTAAATAGGCATTTATGCAAAGAAGATACACAAATGATAATAAGCACATGAAAAGTTCAGTAACTTTGGTAAAGAGTGTGGGAATTTCTCAAATGGTTGAACACAGAGTTAGCCATGGGACACAGCAATTCTACTCCTAGGTTTATACCCAAGAGAAATGAAAACATATTCGCACGAAAATTTGTATACCAGTGTTCACAGCAACATTGTTCATAATAACCAAATTGTAGAAACAACCCAAATGCCTATCAACTTATGAATGGTTAAATAACACGTCACATCTATATAATGAATTATTACACAGCAGTAAAAAAAGGAATCAAGTACTGATTCATGTTATAATCTAAAAGAACCTTGAAACCATTATGCTAAGTAAAAGAAGCCATTAAGTTGTACCCTTTAAATGAGTGAATGGTATGATCTTTAAACTATTTCTCAATAAAACTATTTAAAATATATGTATTCACATATACTTCATATTTGTGTTGCTGTTTTAAATGGCACTTCACTTTGAATTATATTTGTGCTCGTTTATAAAATGCATGTGTACTTTGTATATTCATTATATCCAGATTGTATCATGATTTGAATTTTTATTGTAATGATATACTTAGTGAGTGCTTTAATATTGGAATAAGAGGTTTTACAGTACGTAAATATTTTTTAGCTTGTATCCTTTGTTTCACAATTTTGATGCATCTGAGAAAAATTTTAAGTTCAAGTTGCTTTGAGAAAAATTTCCACTTCACTATAGACCACTGTAAAGAGGAGGCCCTTGATATCCTTCCTTCCTATGTAATATTTCACCACCTTGCCATTATGTGCCTCAAGATTCCCAAAACACATCTCATAGTTACCTATCATCCTATAAATGGTGGCCACTCCAAAAGACCACTAACGCTGTGCCCATCCTTCCCCTTCAGCAGTTCACCCCCATGGAGTTCAGGCTCCTAATTGTGTCTCTATCTCACTAGCTTCCAAGTCCAGAAAATCACTCATAGTTATCTATCAGCAATATGTCTACCCCTGCTCTACTCTGAACTTTCCATTTATGTTTAGTTTATCTCCAGCTCGAAATCTCCCTTGAATCTTTTCTGTTTTGTCCCCATAGTAGTGTATCTGGAGATGAGGAAGCACTGTCCCTTTACATTACAATCATTTACAGACCCACAGATCAACCCTTTCAAGCTGCTTGAAAGTTTGACCTCCCGGGTCACTGCCACTCTGACATTACTCATATCTTAATTTTTGGTCATTGAAATATTCTCTATATGATCCTTGCAACACTCTGGCCTCTCAATCTTTTGAAACCCATTCCTCCAATAAACTTGTCTTTCTCTCTGCCTCAACTACTCAAGCTTCTGTTCATTCCCTGTCTTATCATCATAAATACAAACCTTCCTTTAACACAACTGCAAGCACCTCACGCTGAGCGCCATCTCTCATCCTTCACGCTACCCCCATCTAGTACTCCACCTCCATCAACCCCTCTACCTTGACGTAACTTCCCACCAATTTAACTGAACTGTCCCTCACACTCCTCTGGTTTTTATTTCCCTATCATCAATTGTCCTTTTGTGTATATCTTAACTCCTTGCCCCTTTCTTTATCTTACTTCCTTGACTGGGTTTCTTTAACTTAAAGACAACACACCTAACAGAAAAAACATTTTCTTCATAAAGAATTTCCTGAGGCTAAGATACCCAGATATCAAACAACTCGAGAGAAGCTTTAGAGATTTATATAATGTCTCCCCCATCTGACTGCAACACTCTTCAAAGATAAGGGGATACATAAGTCACTCACTTCCCCAGATCTTGACCTTTGTCTGAGCAGTTCAGTTTTTGGCCCACTGAATTCCAAGTGAATCTCACAATGTCTAATTTCCATTCACTCAAGTGATATGTATTGATGCCTTTCATTTAACCAAGCCCTCATTTAGGTGTTAGAAATACAACAATATACAAAACCAGTATGTTTCAATGTCTTTTGAAGTTTAAGTCTCACCATAAGGAGAAAATTAAAATTAAATAAGTAGTAAGATAGTTTAAGATGGTGATAAATACTATGAAGAAAAAGAATCAAGGCAATGTGAATGAGAGAATGGGTTGGTAATTGGAGCAGACAGAAGAGTCAGGAAAAAGTTTTCTGAGCAGTTCAGATTTTAGTTGACACCCAGAAGATGTGAGGGAGCTAGACATACAGGTTTTGCCAGGAGTGGTCCTGGGAAGGGAGCAGTAGTACTGGGACTGGGGAAAAATCCACATGCTCAGCTGCCAGAAAGAAGACCAGCCTGATGACTGCAGCAAGATAAAACCAGAGGAAAATGACAATGGTCATAAGCCTGTATGTTGCCATTATTACTACGTGAGATAAAGTCAGAGAGAAAGGTATTTCTCAAGATATACATATACATCTATGATTTTCTTTTCAAATGAGACTTGTCTTTCTATTCAAACCTGAGCTGTAATTGTTTCCACTGAAAAAACTAATAAAATATCTGATTCCCCTCACTTTAAGCAATTTACCAAGCTCTTTGCCTGGTTTTCAAGTTCCTGTATGAACTTTTATTATTCTCCTGAGATTATATAGGGGTTATTCCCAGATATTGACAATATTCTTTCAACTTATTTTCCTTTGATTAAAGTTTCTCTTTACACTTCTAATTGAGTTCTACCATTTCAAATACTGAATATTTCTAATAAGCTTAATCTGTTATTATTTCTTCCTAGGAAATACCATATAATCTGTATTTTTTTCATGGCACTTTATTTGGAAGTACTGGCTCAAATATGATAGAAACTATCATTTCATCCATCTTGTAAATCCAGGAATTTGTTTTCTCGATTTTTTTTGTTACTGAAAGTAATCTTTTCTCTTCATTGTACAAGTGAGCTATTATAATGTGAAAAGAAATTCAAGCAATACAGAGAAATACAAAGAAAGTAAACATCATCCTAAATCACATTACTATATAGTAGGAAGATTTTCACTGGGTATGTGTATTTACAAAATGAGAACATACTTCGTATGAGGTATTTTCATTCAACATATATAATAGGTATCTTTCCAAGTCATTAAATATAGAGTGCCATAACCATTTTAACAGCTATAAACTACAGCTGTGATAACTAAACTCCATGTATATGATATATTGTGTATATAATCATTCTAAGTTCCTAGAAGTTCTTTGGCTTCATCCACACTAACTACTAATACTGAAGGTGCACATTCACCTGCAATGGCTACTAGAATATATGGATTAACTTGCACCCCAGCGACAGTACCTAGAATCTATCTGAACTCTCTTTTCGAAATTTGGCTATTTAAAGTCCTTATGTACTTGTATTACTTGTCAATTTATAACATTAATTAATTAAGAAACTGTGTGTTAATTTTGTTAGGCATGCTTTTGATTACTCGCGAAGTTGAGTAACTTTCCATGAATTTATCATGTATATTTTTATTTTTTAATATAAATGCTTAATATCTTTACCTTTTTTCAGTTTTAATATTTTTTATTTTTATACATTCTTTTATGTTGGGAGTATGATGTTTCTCATATCTGATGCAAGTATTTTGCTAGTTTTTAAATGTGGCTTATCAATTTTCTATTTTTTTTTATGTTTTAACTTTTAATATTTGTGTTTAATCAAAACTAGTTTTGTCACATATAGTTATAGAATTTTGAAATTTACATATAATAAAAATGATAACTTTGTCAACATTTTGTCTAATAAATTGCTTTAGTTTTTGCATCCACTTGGTAGTAAAATGAGCCAAGACTTATTCTGACAAAAATAAAAAAATAAAGATGTGTGGTACAACTAGAAGTGGGGGAGACTATGCATTAAGTTTCTCAGAAAATAGGAGTCTTCCCCTTACTTTAGCAATTAAAGTTTTGTTCTTTATTTCAAGTTGTTTTATTTCAACTTGATTGTGAGAACAGAAGGATGCCTGTAAATGTACTTTTACAAAATCATCTGTCTTAACAGTCCTTATGTACAGGATGATATATCACACTCTTCACAATTTTTAATAAGCAGTAATCAGTCAAAACAAATGCTGGCTGGCCTGGAGGAAGAGTCTTGGAGAACCACTGCTGGGAAAGGTCTCAATTCTTGAATGTTTGATGGTGGAAAGATCCTAGGGAGCTCAGAGGAAAAACTGCACGACTAGGGTGGTCCAAAGTTGGGAAGAGGGAAGCCCTCAGGGGGTCAGTGTGAGAGTATTTCAATATTTTACAAAGCACTAAAGGTATCAGATATACTGAAACATACCTGCTGAATAACATATTTGTTTCTTCTCAATTTTCAAATTTCACAGAGATATAAAGCTAAAGTACTGCATTTTGTTTAAATTCAGAATTCAGCCCTCCTTTTCATATGAAATACATGATTCACGTGTTCCTATTTTGTTGTTAAATAATGACTACCTGATTTGTCTACTTTACTTTTAAGGATATTAAGTAATCAGTTCAAAGTGTTAACTTACCATTTATGAAAATAGTTACTAACATCCTTTTATTTTTCCCACATGTAAATATTAGTAACTTCTTTTACAGAAGAAAATCAGACTACAAGCCCTAGTAAGCAAACCACTGAGCTTGGCAAAATAACGATTTAATTTTTAAAAACGCTCAGTAGCTAAATAATATTCAGACATGTAAACCACAATAATCTAGTTTATTTCAAAGATTATGTGAATTAGTCAATAATAAATATACAACTTTGACTTAACATTTTGTGTGACTGATATGTTTAAATATAGCATAACAATTAAATTAATGGTCATTAAATATATCTAATATAGGTGCCTATTTTGTAACCAGGAACATAGAGTTTGTCTCAACAACAGAGCCAAGCATACAGAAATACTTTCTTTCAATCAAAATATTTCTAATTATTGGGAAGCAACAAAAATTCACCTTTTTTAAACTCAAAATTTTGTCTAAGTCACTAAGAATATTTTTTTAAATATTTGTGCTAATACCTAAAATAAAAAAATGAATTCTATTTAAAGTAATTACTTTATATTTTTCCATATAATATAAAATTTGATCTTCAAAACAATCCTCTTGGGTACGTACGACAGTTTTATTATCATCAGTTTTGAAATCAAAAGCATCTCCTAAGGTCAAACCTGGAAAATGACAGATAAAGAGCTGAATATATTCCATCTTCTTTCCCTGTGTTCTGTTAAATTCTCCTTTTGTTTTAAGATATGCCTAATCTAAATAGTAAAAGTGGAAATCAGCTCAGTTTTTAAGTGAAATTCATTTCTCAATATCTAATTCTGACATTTTTCTTCATATTTTACATAATCTACAATTGAATCCAAATCAGCTACATATAGATTATGGGTTCAAGTAAAGCTCAATAATCTTTATAAGTTTCATTCTATTGATTTATAAGATAGTGATTATTATTATTACCTTACATGTCACTAAATGGTTACTTGTGTAAGTTTACTTTATTAAACCTATGCAAAGTTTTAAAAATTGGACCTAGTACAAATTTCTTTATGTAACTTCAAAAAATGCTTCCAGTAAGAATGGCCTTCAAAATAACAATTATGTAACTTTAAGAATCTGTTGATCACAGAGTTACGATATTACATCTGGCAGGTACCTGTAACATCTGTCAGTTGTAACACCTGCTCAAATTGCTATTACATAGGTACCACTTTAACTTCAGAGTTTGAAACTGCCCGGTCAGTTTTTCAACCTTTAAATCCTAAACTTTGATGGCCACTTTTCTTAAGGAAAAAGATTACATAAGTTCACTGAATGTAAGGCAGCCTGTAAATGAGTCAGGGTTATTCCATACAACTTTTCTTCGATTTGATTTCACTTGTCGACTTTTCCCTCTTATCCTCCTTCTGACATTCCTCTTACTAGTACAGACCGGTGATTTCTACTCTTAAATCTTAGCTGTCAACTTTTGACATAGCAAATAGTTTAATTAGGAAAATAAAAGGAATAAACATATTTAGAGCTTGCAACAAATACAGTTAATATCAAGAGGGTTTGGTCTGCTCCTTTTTTTCAAAAACAGAGCAATTTATTTCAATAGCCTTGAATGAAAGTTATGTCCTAATGTCCCATCTATGATTAAAGTATGATAATTATCTACACTGCTTATGAATTTGTATTTAGCCTAGTATTAGCTAAAATAAATGAACTTTGCCTGCATTCATGAAATATTTCTATGATGATCTCACTCAGTTGGCAGACAACCCTCTTGGAGTAAGTGGATTTTGATCCCCGTGACCTCTACGATTGCCTGCAAGCCTGCCACACCCAGTCTGGAGGTGAGGTAAGACATACTTGACAGATATCCATGCAACTACTAGAAACTGCAGAAAGGCACCTCCTCCAAAAACAAAAAGTCTTGAACAGAAAACAGGAAGGTGACAACACAATAAAACAAAGCATCATTTGGCTGCCAGCTACTAGACACTGAGCAAAACTCATTAAGAAAGTAAGTAAATGGATCATTCCTAATTCAGACAGCCCCGACTGGTAACAACTCCAGCTATTTGCCTATGTTCTCTCAGGACTCATTTCTGCTCCTCTGTGATCTGTTTTGTTTTAGGGAGGCTGGTATCCCAAAACCGTATTTCCAAAGCTCTCTTGCCAGTGGCCTTTGGGGTGTGAATGGCTGGCGCTGGTAGAAGCAAACGCAGAGAAAAATGCCTCTTCCGTTGCTTCTGTTGGTTGCTAATCTAACTGGATGCAGACTTCTACAGTGACAGGGTTTTCTGTCCATTTAACACATTAAAACTCTTTTCCCTTGTCTCTGGCCTCCTTCATTTCTGCTGAGAAGTCATCTACTGCTCTTATAACTGTTTTATGGTATGTCACATGCCTATTTTTTCTGGCTACTTTTAATGGGTTTTTGTTTGTTTTCAGCTGTTTAAACATGATGTGTTCAGATGTAATTTTCTACATAATCTACTTGCAGATTTTGGAGGGCCACTGCAGTGCACTTGCTGAAGGCCCAGAGCACCGTGAAGGGAGTTCTTTCATTTCTCCTGAACCAACTCCAGCTTCTGGATTTACTATCCCTCTCCACTCAGCAGAGGCCTGTGGGAAAGTGTTGAGAGCAAGCACTGCAGACTGACTCTGAGGTTGGAGGTTTTTGGTGTTCTAATGCATCATACAAGGCCATGGGCATCTGTAAAAGCTTATTAAAATTACTGTTTCTGCTTAACTGCATCTAGGGTGTTTGCTCCTATTCTCCCATTCCGCCAGGATGAAAGCAGTTACAGATCTCTTCTGAGAAGTCTTGTTAATTACTAGAATTTTGTTATTTTAAGTTTCTAAATCTAATACATTTTTTAAAACTATGATTTTTCCCTCCCTCCCTTCCTTGCTTCGTTCCTTCCTTCCTTTTACCCAGCTTCATCTCTTGTATAGAGTGGGCGTGATAATCTTTTGTAACTTTCTACATCTCAACAATAAGCGAAAGTCCACAGTTACTGGTTTTAATCAGAGTGTAAATCACACATACATTTTTAGTCAGTACTGGTTGAAGTATGAGCAAATGCATAAGGAGGCACTGGATTTAACAGAGATCACTAAGATGTGATCCAAAGTTGCGGCAAGAAGGATGAACAGAAGTATGTGAATCAAAGATATATCTATAATTCCTCGATTCCTGCCACACAATACATCATGTTCTTTTTTCAACAAAAAAATTATGAAGCATGTTAAAAGAAGAAAAAAAACGTCTTATGAGACAAAGGAAGCATAGGTACCAGATTCACAAATGACACAGATCTTGGAATTACCAGATAGGGAATTTTACATTACTATGGTTAAGATGTTAAAGAATCTAATGAAAAATAAGACGATACTCAAGAAGAGATAGTTAATGTAAGTGAAAAGATGGAAACTCTAAGAAGGAATCAAAAGGAAATTAGAAAACAAAAACACTGTAACATACATGAAGAATGCCTTTGGGACTTCCCTGGTGGTCCACTGGTTAAGACTGTGCTTCCACTGCAGGGGGCGAGGGTTCCATTCCTGGTCAGGAAACTAAGATCCTGCATGCTGCAGGGTGTGGCCAAAAGTTAAAAAAAAAAAAAAAAAAAAAAAGAATGCCTTTCATTGGGCTTATCAATATCAATGGCCAAGAGAAGAATCACAGCTTAGAGACGGTGACTAGAAACTTCCAAAATTGAAATGCAAAGGGAAAAAGGAATGAAAAACTGGAGCAGGATATCAAGAACTGTGAGACAATTACAGAAGATGTAACATACCCATAATGCACATATCAAAAGGAAAAAAAAAAGGAGAAGAAATATTTGAAGTAATAGCCAAGAATTTAAAATAATAATAATGGACACCTAGCAGGATAAACACCAAAAAACTACATGTAGGCATATTATATTTAAACTGCAGAAGACTAAAGACAAAGAATTTTTTTTTCCTTTAGATTGTTTTTTAGCATCTTTATTGGAGTATAATTGCTTTACAATGGTGTATTAGTTTCTGCTTTATAACAAAGTGAATCAGTTATACATGTTCCCATATCTCTTCTCTCTTGCGTCTCCCTCCCTCCCACCCTCCCCATCCCACCCCCCTAGGTGGCCACAAACCACCCAGCTGATCTCCCTGTGCTATGCGGCTGCTTCCCACTAGCTATCTATTTTATGTTTGGTAGTGTATATATGTCCATGCCATTCTCTCACTTTGTCACAGCTTACCATTCCCCCTCCCCGTGTCCTCAGGTCCATTCTCTACATCTGCGTCTCTACGTCTGCGTCTTTATTCCTGTCCTGCCCCTATGTTCTTCAGAACCTTTTTTTTTTTTTTTTTTTAGATTCCATATATACATGTTAGCATACAGTATTTATTTCTCTCTTTTGGACTTACTTCACTGTATGACAATCTCTAGGTCCATCCACCTCACTACAAATAGCTCAATTTCATTTCCTTTTATGGATGAGTAATATTCCATTGTATACATATGCCACAGCTTCTTCATCCATTCATCTGTCAATGGACACCTAGGTTGCTTCCACGTCCTGGCTATTGTAAATAGTGCTGCAATGAACATTGTGGTACATGACTCTTTTTGAAGTATAGTTTTCTCAGGGTATATGCCCAGTAGTGGGATTGCTGGGTCATACGGTAGTTCTATTTTTAGTTTTTTAAGGAATCTCCATATTGTTCTCCATAGTGGCTGTATCAATTTACATTCCCACCAACAGTGCAAGAGGGATCCCTTTTCTCCACACCCTCTCCAGCATTTATTGTTTGTAGATCTTTTGATGACGGCTATTCTGACCAGTGTGAGGTGATACCTCATTGTACTTTTGATTTGCATTTCTGTAATGATTAATGATGTTGAGCATCCTTTCATGTGTTTGTTGACAATCTGCATAACTTCTTTGGAGAAATGTCTATTTAGAAGACAAAGAATCTTGAAAGAAGCCAGAGGGAAGCCACTAATGGCCTGAAAGAAGCCATTAGTGAGGGGGGCATGTCAGGGGGGGAAACACTTACAGGGAAACAAAACTAAGAATTACATCAGACTTCTCATCAGAAACCATGCAAGTAGGAATAAAGTGGAGTGAAATATTTAATGTGTTAAATGAAAAAAATCTCACCAACCTAGAATTCTGTATCTAGTAAAAATAACCTTCAAAAATGAAGAAATAAAGAATTTATCAGACAAACAAAAGCTCTACAGATTTGTCACCAGTAGCCCTGCCTTACAAGGAATATTAAAAGAAGTTCTTCAACGAGAAGGAAAATGATACAGTTCAGAAACTCAGATAATTCATTCATATGAAATTCCAGAAAAGGCAATATTTTAGGGATAGAGAACAAATCAGTGGCTTCTAGTAGCTGAATGCCAAGAAGGTAAGAATGGGATTGATTACAAAGGGGCCTTAGAGAACTTTTGGGGAAGATTATTCTGTGTGCTGACTGCTGTCATGGATACATGACTGCAGGCATTTATCAGAATGTGTATAATGTGTAAAAAGGTTGACTATTGCATCTCTGTAAATATTATCTCAATAAACCTTATTTTAACATGGGTTTTTTACTCTGATACTAAACTTGCAAGTGTTCTAATATTTTGAAATAACTAATTATCTAAATATTAGGTAGTATAATAGAATAACTCCAAAATAAAAATAAGGTCTTAAATTATGTTCACATGTATCCAAATTTATGGTTAAAACTTGTTTGCGGATAACACTTGTACTCCTCAAGAATCAAATACAGGGAGTTAAAATTGCTTTTTCAGAAACCTAGATATTTTAACATTTAAGAATGAGATTGATTTTAAACATGTTTTAAACATTTGTGAAATTGTCTTTTAAAACCCACTTTAAAGCTTGTTTGGAAATATTTACAATCAAGTAGTAATGTGTCATACCACATTTTCCCCTAAAAGCCATTAAATTGTAATGCTCTATGTCTTAATGCTTCACAAACATTATTGATTTTTTTTTGAATCTTTAGGTTTAGCTTGAGTCAGGCCTTAAAAGACCAATATCCTTATTTTTAAACATATTTATTAAACTGAAATGATTCTTGCAATGGAAGAGGGGAAATTTATATTTCTTACTTCAAAATATTAAATATTTGGTCTAATATCCTAAGTCATTAATTCCAAATAGCTCAATAAATTGATGATACCGAACACTAAAAAGAAAAAATATTAGTTATATTTTTTTCCTAAATACCAAGTGTTTATGTTACGGATTATTAAAGATTTTAGTTAATTTAGCTTCTAAACACCTTCCACTTGATAGTCAACATTATAATTTAAAATTGTTTTATAAAGTTTTCTTAGCAGTTATTCAGAAAAACCCCAAGGCAAGTCAGACTTATTACTCCATTTTATGGATTAGGAAATTTACCACAAGCAGAAAAATGCCTTCATAGTGATTCAATGGTAGAATAAATTACTAAACTCAAGCCCTCAGGCATTGCTTATTTCATTATGCAACAAAATTTCTATTTGCTTACATTTTGCATGGAATAAATTTAGATAATGTATCCTGCTAGGTAGAAATTAGTTTAAGGAAACATTCATTATCAGAATAAACACTAATCACTGTTTAAAAAAATGAATAAATAAATCTCTATACTAAAATAGTCTATCAAGAGATAGATTGCTATAGGATTTGAGAAATTTTAGAGTTTCTCCCTTAATTTTAAGAGGGGGGGAGCTACGTTGCTCCAAATTAAAAGACAAAAACACTAGTAAACAGCAATGCCCAGACTGAAATCCCAAGAGAATCTCTAATACAGCAGTTAACATAATCTGCTTTAAGAATTACTATTTGGATTTTGTGGTAGATAAAAGTAATTTAATATTTAGAATTATAGGGAAAGGTAGGTAATTAACATACCTATAACCTTGTCATCAACACTGTGAAAAAAATTTAAATCCATTTTTAAGTAAATATTTTTAAATGAGTAGAAAATAAGTAAAGTTATACAAAAGAAACCCAGATGCCAGCTCTTAAAGCTTATCTTTATCCACATACTGTTATATGTCTATAAAGTTAAAGAAAGACACAACTTATGTGCACTGGGGCCAAAATCAAGTCTCTATTTGTAACTTCTGCAGGCTCTCAACGTTCTTGAGCAATCTGGCTACTTTTCTTTAGTATCTTCCTTGTTGATTCTCCAGTCTTTTTATTTTTTTAATTTATTTATTTTTTTTGCGGTACGCGGGCCTCTCACTGTTGTGGCCTCTCCTGCTGCGGAGCACAGGCTCCGGACGCGCAGGCTCAGTGGCCATGGCTCACGGGCGCAGCCGCTCCGCGGCATGTGGGATCTTCCCGGACCGGGGCACGAACCCGTGTCCCCTGCATCGGCAGGCGGACTCTCAACCACTGCGCCACCAGGGAAGCCCCTCCGGTCTTTTTAATACTTTATTTCCACCATTCCTCAAGCCAAACCCTATCTCTCACCTCATCTCACAGAAGATGAGAACATCCACCTGATCATCTTCATTGTCCAGACCAGAAAATCTAAGTATTAGCCATCACAGCCTATAGTTATCTCCTGTTCTCCAGTCTAAAATGTCAATGCTACAAATCCTTCTCCACTGAAGGCTTAATTCTTCTACCAGTGCTTTCCACAGACTCCACTGCATCACCACAGGCAGTACAATTCTTCAGTATCCTCTGTTCTATGAGAACATGATTTCCAGTCATAACTAAAAATAAAAATAAAATGTCCAACCACTCTACTTTCAGTATATTATCATCATCTCTCTTTCCCTTAAACTTCCTGTAAGATTTGCTTCGGAAAGTCAGAGTTTTTGATTGTAAGCAACAGAGATAAATTCTGGCTGTTTTATGCAAAATTAAGAAGTCTTGGAAAGAAATAGGGAGCTTTCAGAATTGAGAAAAGGAGGAGGCCCTGTAAAATAAGTAGCAGAAATAATTTGTCTAGCACATCAGCTGTCCTCCTCGTGGCCACGCTGACTAGACCCCTCTCTTGGCCATGGGTGAATGCTTCATTCCTCTTGGTAAAATGCATTTTTAAACACTCTTTCTTTGGTGTCATGTGCATCAGTTCCCTGAACAGGAACTTGTTCCTGTTATCTCTGTTTAAGACAATTTTATTTATTATCTCTGTTTAAGATAATTTTATTTATTATCTCTGTTTAAGATAAAGGTTTCCTTCTTTCTGGCTCTACTGTGAATGCACAAATAAATGTCCCCATAACTTCGAGCCCACAGTCCCATAATGACTTTGTCACTAATCCCTTTCATTCCAGTCTAGTTTTTTTTAAAACCATATTTCATGTAGCTGCCAGTGCTCTTTTAAAACTGCAGATCAGATGGAGTAAAACCTGTTTAAAACTTCTTAGAGGCTCCCTATTTACCTGCTGGGTGAAATAGCTATTTTCTAACTACAAGGATGCCCATCACCCGGATAGCATCTATTCCATGAAGCATCACTTCAGGCCACTCTTTCTTTTATAGTTAACCCTATAAAAATTAAGTTGAGACTAGATTTGTGCAAATACCCTGACACTCTCCTCTTATCTCCTAGACTTCATCAGCTCCATCCCTACTCATCCTTTTAAGAGTTTTACCAGGATGCCTCCCCTGACCATGCCTGTCCTAGTTAGAGTCCCTCAATCGTCTCAAAGTGTCTGTGCATATACCTATCATCATGATTTATACTCTGTATTACAGATAATAACATTTACCTATTTAGGATCTCCCATAATCAGACTATCAAATCAGTCTTATTTATTTTTGTACCACATACAACTTGATGACTCTCATACAGCCAATGAACAGTGTGTTTAACAATTAACCTGAATTAACAATACACTTTTTTAGGGTGTCCTGATGCTAAATCTACATGTTGCCCTTCATTTACCCTTTCAAGTTCCAAATCCTTATTTTCAGTTGCCTTAAAGGAATATTTATCAGTAATTCTCACCTCAAGGCCTGTGTTCTTACCATCACTAACCTCACAGAATATTTTTCCCCAGGTACCCACAAAACTCCCTCACTTCCTTCCAAACTCTGCTCAACATTTTCTTCAGCACAGCAGCCTTCTTTGAATCTCTACATAAAATACCATTCTTCACCTCTTTCTATCCCTTTTAACTGCCCATTTTTTCTTCATAATAATCACCACCACTAATTATTTTTTGTTTGTTTATTATCTCTCTCTTCGCAGAGTGTAAGCTCCATGTAAATAAGAATTCGTTTTTTGGGGGGGGGAATGTCATCTACTCAGTTTTACTAACCATGTTTGTGAAAACATACTCTTAAATATTAAAAGAAAGGAGGAGAAAGTGACAAGCCTTCCCTAATTGTCTTTTATGCTATGCTCTATATATCACTTTCCATCAGGATTTTGAAATGAAATGTTGCATACTTGTTCAACATCTAACCCCCAGTACTGCTGAATGCATCCATCAGTGTGCCAAAGAGATCTCAAACATATGCAGGTCTGAAGTTCAACTACATTTGCTCCTCTCCTCACTTTCAAATGAACCTACCTCCCTCTTGCCAGAGACAAGACCCTTCTGTCTCTCTAGTGTCAACATTATTCTTCGTGGCACCCAGATGGAAACCTTGGAGGATGCCCATGCTGGTTGTTTCTCATCACCATAGATGGACACTGTCTCTCAACAAAGCAATGCCACCCTCTAGTGATATGTGGCTGAAAGATGTTCTTCATGATCCTTTTGCCAAACAGCACTACTCTTTTACAAGTGTGAGAAGGGAAAGTACCTATCCCCCTGCAAATAAATACAGTTTTTAATTCTCTTGTAATCCACTGGCCTTAACAGTTAAACTTCCGGTCAACCAATACATTGATCCCCTTCAGAGGAAGAGGCTGGCAGGTAACCCAAGTAGTCACTGGCTGCCCACCTTATAAGATGACCTTTATAACTGTCATTGTCCCTTTATTTTTTCTTCTGGGAGGGGTGAGGATTGCTATTGTGCTTTAGCTTTCATAAGTCTCTGAAATAGAACAGGATATTAACTTTAAGGCCATGCTGCAACCTAGACAGAAAAAGAAAACATCTTCTGTTCTCTGCCAGATTATCTAATAACACTCATCAAAATGTATACAATGAGTGCAAACTAAAACAGAAAGGATGACCCAGATTTAAACACAAACACTTTCCCATTATGTCTCCCAATGGAATTAATACTTAAAAATCCAAATATTTGCTCCTTTAAGCTCTTATTCAATTAACTCATAGCTAAATGATTCCCAGTCAGATGCCTGGCAAAGGGGAAACTTTTTTCAACAAATAAAGCATTTCGAACAGTAGCCAGCGCATGGTAGATATTCAATCATTATTAGGTCATATTAAGCACCTTATTAATAGTAGAAATTTTCCTTTTTCAAAGTTCTAAAAGTCACTAGGGAACATAACAGAGTGCCATGATTGTATCAGTCAGAACGGGCCAGGTTAGACTGCAGTGATGAACACCCCCGGCATCTCAGTGGCTGATACGATGTCATACTCATTACATGTCCAAGCCCTGCAGCTGTTCCATGTTGTCTTAATATACTTTGCATGCAAAGAGTGAACTATTGTAAATAACACAATCTCTCATAGCTCTAACCATGAAAATTAGAAAATTCAAAAATTCACATATTTATATTAAAAAGACAAAAATGGGGGAAAGGAACATCTTGTCATGGACCGGGATCGATGCTAGGTTTTTTTATATTTTTAATTTTCACACTATGGAGTAGCTAATATGTATTTCCATCTTACAGATGAGAAAACTGAAGTCCAATAATGCATTATAGACAGTTTTACAACCTTACATTGTATAAGATACTTAAACTGAATCTGAGTCGGCAAAATGGTACCAACTAACTAAATACAGGTACTATTCCAAACACGCCTATAAAAATCATAAATATCTGCAGATTCATATTTAGATCTACCAATATCCCAAGGTACAGTAAACACAATATTTAAGAATTTCAATGAGACATTTTACATGTTTAAAAAATCTGGTTATATCCTACTTCTTTCTCTTTTTCTCCTGTACCACTGCCTCCTCCTTTGGTTTCTCCTCAAAACACGCTGAACTAAATCGGAAGATTAGCAGAAACTCAGAACTTCTCCTTGTTAGCTGATGCACGGCAGAGAAGACACCCCAAGAAAGCATTAGGCAGGGGAGTGGTTTTCTAGGGTTTTAGGACACAGAGTTACTCTAAGAACAGGGAGCAAAGATTTCAGGAACGGAAACCACAAAGTTTCAGCCATTCTGACACACAAGTTTCAGCAAAACAGAATACTCTTTGGTATCACCCATGAGAGAAAGGCCCTCCGCAGTCTCCTAGGAAAGATTCAAGTAGCTATTTTTCTGTATGTTAGCTTCGAATTTGGACTCAGGCGGGTTTTCCAGCAAAGGTAGACAGTGTCTGCAAAAACCTGCAATAAGAACAGGAAGACTCTGCCCTGAATTCTCTCACATCTGACTTTCTGGTCTTCAAATATTTTCCTTAGAATTGTGAAAATTAAAAAAACTATTTGTTCAAAATACTTATTTTTGAAAAATGTGTATTTCAAACAAAATATTAATTGATTTTATTAGTTTTTTATGTATTCTATGTACACTGCCAAAGATTGTTAATCCAATTTGTATAAATAAGGAAACTATCAAAGTCCCAGTAATAGTGATGGAAAAATGAAGGTCAAGGTCACTGCTTAGAATTTAAGTTTATCTGACACCCAATTCAGTTCCCTTTCCAATATATCCATTGAATCTTTTGATTTGGTTAAAAATCAAAACAACCTAAATAGCTGATTATTGGGCTTCCCTAGTTATTGGGCACAGTGGTTAAGAATCCACCTGCCAATGCAGGGGACACGGGTTCAAGCCCTGGTCCGGGAAGATCCCACATGCCGCAGAGCAACTAGGCCCATGCGCCACAACTACTGAGCCTGCGCTCTAGAGCCTGAGAGCCACAATTACTGAAGCCCACGTGCTCTAGAGCCCGTGCTCCGCAACGAGAAGCCACCGCAGTGAGAAGCCTGCACACCATGAGTAAGAGTAGCCCCCGCTCGCCACAACTATAGAAATCCCACGCACAGCAACGAAGACACAACGCAGCCAAAAATAAATAAAATAAAATAAATTTAAATAAATAGTTGATTATTATCTAAAGTTAAAGTTAGATATATGCTTACATGTTTTAAAAAGCTTCTAAAAGATGAATAGCAATCAACTATTTTAATAAATGTCAACGAATTTCAAAGCTATAGATTTAGTCTGACATTTCTGAAAATATGCATACAGTTGTATAATTTTTCATGATATTGTATATTATATTTTGCCTTCTACAATATCAGTGGGCTGACACAATCATGCTTTTGATAGAATTTCAATATCAGTGGACCAAAATCTGTTTATTGGTTGCTTGGTTTTACACAAGTGTGTTTCTTCTTTCCATATTCCATTAAGGATTTGTTTTTATTTTCTTAAAAGAGCAACTTTTCTGTCTGTATTTGTTCTTGCTCTTTCTGTTGTTGCTTTTATGCCAGAGTTTGTCCTTTTTACCAGATTCCATAAAAGAATTACTTTCATTTTTATAAAGAGTTAGTTTTATTCTATAAACATGGCAGCGATGCTTTTGTTGTCGTCAATTCCATGGACTTTGAGTACTACATCTGCTTTCATGCCATAAATCCTAAGACTAAATCGCAGTTTCCTCCCAAGTGAGATGAAATGGGTTTGAATTGGACCCTGGAAAAGAAAACTGCTGTGCTATTTGTTACAGCTGGCCAACTTTGCTCTACTGAAGCGACAGGGATATGTTGAAAACCAGGCTGTTTCCGTAAGGCCATTATGAAGCTCACTTGTGGAATTGCCAGCAGAAAATTTCAAAGAATCTGTCCATGGAATGTGGATGTTTCAGTACAACTAAAGTAGCAATCAGCTGTCCACAGCTAAGCATAGCAAAATTTGTAATCTGAAAGAAATTTTCAGGATTTTGACATAAGTTATGTTGGTTATAAATTTTGAATAGTCTTCTTTTAATTCTATTGCTTACTGCCAGAGTAACACAGAGAGAACTTTATTTTTTTAAAACATTACATTATAAGGAGGCAAATGTGTCTGCAAATAGGTTTATTTTTTGACAATCATTGGGAGGGAATAAGGGAAGCGAGAAACATGAGTCACTATAAAAAAAAAATTAATTATTCAGAAATTCTTCTTGGAAAGCTTTCATTACCGGGGCACCAAAAAAATTAACATTTTCTCCATGCTCATTGATATTTATTTTGTCCCCAAAACAATCAAAATGTAAGTTCACAATAAAAACAGTTTGGGAGTTTATAGTAAAATAATAGGCTATTAATTTGGATGTGTCAATTCATAACCATTGTGTTTCACTGGAGGAACTTGAGAGTCTCGTTAACAGTAACATTAATTTAAATGCCTTTATTATTGACTAGTTGTAGCTATATTCACAGTTAAGATACCATGAAGACCTAATCCTTGATCAAAAGGTCACATTTTTGAGAAATAAAGTCAACAGGTGAATGTTTAAGAAATTACTGTCTATCATTAAAAGAGCACTCTTTCATAAAGCTCTAACTACAAAATTACAAGCAAAGTTTTCTACGTTGCATCTACTTTACTGCTTTTTTATAAATCCCTCCCAGCACATTGTTCTTTGCCTTTTCACTTCCATTTAGTTCACTGTTTATAGTAACTAAGCAAGTAGAAAAAAAAGGCAGCTAATGCTGTGAGCAGATGGCTAGCATAGTCCCCTCCATGTGACTCCTGCTAACACTGAAGTCTGCTCACGACTACATGGTAAATAGTGTTTATCAGATGTGGGATCATTAGCCCTTTAGCCCCTTCATTAGCTCTTTGAATCCCACGGTTCAGCATTAATGAAACCATAATTTCCCATTCCTGAGGCCTCGGTACTACTCCAGCGGTACCCTAGTAATGGTGTGTGTGTTTCCTGCAGCTCCAGTACAGAGCTTTGTACTGCATGCCCCTAGCATCAACCTCACACAGTCTTTGACACACACTGCTAAAGTTCTGCAATGAGCTGTGCTTATTAGAGCCCACCAGGATGGTGAGCTTCTTAGAATAATTAGCTCCCCTGAGAACAATGGCAGCCTTCACAGCTGGAAAGCTAGAAAAAATTTATTCTGAAGTATGGGAGGCACTGAAAAGGCACCTGTAATTAAATTTCTTTCTTGCTTTCATTTGTGTCTATATTTTATTTTAGTTTTTTTGTTTTTGTTTTACTTTTCATCTCCATCCTGATTAGCAAAGCGTAACTAAAAATTTGGTAATTACAAATACTACCTTGCTGAAGGTTCTGTCTTTAAGTGCTATATGACTTTAACCTTGCTTTTCTCTTTTAGGGCAAGCTCAGTAGATAAATATTATACACACACATACACAAGACTTGTGAAAAAGCAGAGTTGTTTAGAATCTTCACTATGTAGACAAAATGCTTGAATGTACTCTGATTTTTACATAGGGCAACTCTCTGCCATTTCCACTGAAGTATGGTCTTGATTTTAGTATGAGGCCATTCTCCTGTTACCTCTCATTTTCCCCTGATATTTTCCTATTCTTCTCCTGTTTTTTTCCCTCTATTATCCCACTCCAGCCTTCCTGTTGATAGCTGCCCATCTGTTCACTGTTGTTATGAATATACCAATTATCATTTTAATGGTTTCCAACTTCTCTCAAGTGGTGTGGGAAACTGGTTAAGCAACACATAGCAGGCGGCAGCAACAGCATATTACGGCAGATGTGGATAACCACGACTCAGTTGACTTGATGGGCTCAGATTACATTTCACATTCATGTGGGAGAATGAGGTAGGGTCTTACACCATCCACTCTAATGTGCAAATATTTATCTAGTCAGTGGCCATCTCTTGAGTCACAACACTGGTTTATATATGGAGCTGCGACTGTAATGAAGATCAAAGCAGTCCTTAATTCTTACGTCCAGACTTGGGAAAAGCATGTTTTGAAGGTCGCTGGGGAACAGAAATACTAATAACTATGGTAATTAAAATTATCTTGCAGTTTCCAGAGTTCTTTTATAAACATCTTAATGAGTCAACTATGAAAACAATACAAGACAGTCTGTTCAAATAGCTGACACTACAGCCTCAGAATCTCTGAATCTGGGATTTTAAAAAAGTCTACAATAAAGTCAAGATTTTTTACTCCTTAATTTTCCTGCTCTGAGGCTATATTTGCACAACACAATCAACCCTGTTGTTTCAATCAAGTCAGTGAGGAAAAAAAAAAGTCAGGAGAACCAGATGTTTGGCATTTTGTATATGAAACAGCTGGTTGAATGAATTTTTCATTTTCAAACTAATCTTGCTGTCATGATATAGAAACATCCTGAAAACTGATTTCTTTTCTTGTGAAATGCAAATAGCTTCCTTTAGAGGCATGTTATCAGTTTAGCTACCTTAGAATTAATAGGAAATGGTTTAGATTGGGTAAAGTTGCAAGTATAGATAGTGGGGAAGAGAACACAATTGGCGTTCAAGGAAAATTAAATTGTTAAAATTTATAGCAGTGCTATTGAAGCTTATCTTAAATTCTGTTCAGTTGCAGTATCAATACTGCAACAGATAAAGAATCAACTACTAATTGTTTTGATTTTCAAAAGGAGATTTTAAAAGATCTTTCCAGTTATGGAATTAACCATTATTTGAATCTGTGATTTTGCCACATTAAAATTTGAGTTTAATTTTATAAGTATCTATCCCTTTACTATTACAATTTTGTATTAACACAGAATTTTATATTTCTCAAGGAAAATAATTTTTTTAAAGCATTGTTCATTTAGCCTCTTAAATAAAGATATTCCACCACAGAAGAAGTCTTACATTGGCAAATTTCAACACTATAAACACAAATATGTGCATGACAAAGACACAATAAGGTTAAGTAAATGTTATCACCAGTTTTTCTAACAGACTCTTTGTCAGTCTATAAACATACAATGCATTCTAATTTTTGAGTCTTTAATTATTAGGTTTATGTTTACCCATCCAGTATGTACCTGTAGCAAGTGATACAGTGAAATGAAACAATTATCTGGATATTTCAATGCAGTATTTTGCCTTCATCATCCAATGATTCATGAATAAAATATTTCTTTAAAAATTGTTACACAAAAGATATTGTGCCAAGCACTTTTAGAATGCAAAAGTGTATGTATAATAATACCTGTGCAGGTAATACCACTATAAGGCATTAAATATTTAAACTTAGCCATGCAAATAACACGTAATTTTTAGGGAATGATTATTTTATGTAGAAGCAACTAGGAAAATGTATACTGAATAAGCTAGGTATTAACATTGAGTATAATTCTAAAAAGTGGTGATGAGGAGATGACATTCCAGGTAGACTGAATAACAGGAACTGGAGAGAGCACTGTCAGAGGTGAGTGTTAGATCTATCTGTACATAGCACCAGCAGCAGCAGTGACATGGTTAGAGAGAGAATATAGGCTATTAATGATTAATTCTTGTACTATAGAGCACATTTAGTAAGCAGATGGAATTCGGTACAAAACATATTTGGTACGATACAGGCAAAGTAATACAGTTACTCCTTGAAAAACTGAGGGCTGGGGGTGCCAACGCCCACACAGTAAAGAATCCCACAGGTGGGCCTCCACATCTGTGGGTCTTCCCTCAGATCTTGTAGTACTGTAATGTGTATTTATTGAGAAAAATTTGCACGTAAGTGTGCCCGTGCAGTTCAAACCGTGTTGTTCAGGGGTTAACTGTACACATAAAGTTATAATGTTTTCTCCTCACATGACAAAGGATCACCTTTAAAATGGATCATTTAAAAATCTGATCTCCAAAGAAGACATACAGATGGCCAACAGGCACACGAAAAGATGCTCAACATCGTTAATCATCAGAGAAATGCAAATTAAAACCACAGTGAGGTATCACCTCACACCTGTCAATGGCTATCATCAAAAAGAACACAAATAACAAATGTTGGTGAGGCTGTGGAGAAAAGGGAACCCTCTTGCACTGTTGGTGGGAATGTAAATTGTTGCAGCCACTGTGGAAAACAGTATGGAGGTTTCTCCAAAAACTAAAAATAGAACTACCATTATGACCCAGCAATTCCACTCCTGGCTATGTATCTGAAAAAAATGAAAACACTAATTTGAAAAGATATATGCACCCCCATGTTCATAGCAGCATTATTTACAATAGCCAAGATATGGAAGTGACCTAAGTGTCCATCAACAGATGAATGGATAAAGAAGAAGTGGTGTACACGTGTACACACACACACACACACACACACACACACACACACAATGGAATACTACTCAGCCATAAAAAGAATGACGTTTGCCATTTGCAGCAACGTGGATGGACTTGGAGGGTATTACTCTAGGTGAAATAAGTCAGAAAGAGAAAGACAAATACTGTATGATATCACTTACATGTGAAATCTAAAAAAATAAAACAAACTAGTGACTCTAACAAAAAAGTACACTCACAGATATAGAGAACAAACTAATGGTTACCAGTAGGGAGAGGGAAGGGGGACAGGCAAGATAGTGGTAGGGGATTAAGAGGTACAAACTACCATGCATAAAATAAACTACAAGGATATATTGTACAACACAAGGAAAATAGCCAATATTTTATAATAACTGTAAATGGAGAATAACCTTTAAAAATTGTGAATCACTACATGTACACCTGAAACTTATATAATAATTGTACATCAACTACACCTCAATAAAAAAAAGTCATATCTCTAGACGAGGTGTTGACAAAATTTTCAAGCCAAGGGCCAACAGATATTTTAAACTTTGCAGTCCACCTACTATTTCTGTTATATGTTCTTTTTAAAAATTTTTGGATGAGCCATTAAAAATGTAAAAAACACTGTTAGGTCTTGGGTTGCATGAAAACAGGCTGGGAGCCAAATTAGGACTCTGGTTTATAGTAGTTTGGCAACCCCCGCCCTAGATGATGCCTACCTTGAGCTTGAGGAGATTATTTCTTATTTCTTATATGGAACACCCATAGCACCTAGCACAGTGAATGGGTACATTTTAAGCCTTAAAGAAATTACTGTATAACTAATACTGACTGATTTAAATAAAGAGTTACACTTAGAACAGGCAACAATTCATCCACTAAATCAAGGTGTTGACTTTAAACACTGGCAGGCATCTCTCACTTTAGACATCCAACTACAATAGGAATACCTAATGAAAGATTATCTAATGTGGCAAATATTGCTTCATCTGTTTCATATTTAATTTAATTCTGCTAACCTTATTGGACAAGGAATTACTGTCGTGGTGTGAAGATCTGGTTATGTCTTTGAAATGAGACCTTCATTATTTTGGCAGAAAATAGCTCTTTATTTAAACTTCTGTTCACAGATTATTTTATCAGTTTGCTACTTTAGATTAATGACTATTTATGTTAAAATCCATGAAGTAGTGTGTTGCCATCAGGATAATCTTAGTTTAAATTAATTTTTGCAAAAAGAGTAGCTTTCTTATCTAAGAACGTGCTCTGTCTACTTTTCTACACTAGTTGTGTCCTGCCCACTACCTTCCATTATTCCACCGGCAACTGGATGCCCATTTTAGAATTATTTTTTTGAACAGTAGATTCTAGACAGGGTGAATTATATATAACTTAATAATTGCATGGAAATATGGACACTATGGCACTTTTCTTCTGTGAAGAAACGAAATGTTATTTCTTTATCACATAGGGAATAGAAGACATGTGATATGTGAATAAGGAAGCACTGCTTTTGTTTTCAAGGATATCAGAGTCTAATGATGGACAACCAGCTGCTTTTTCCTCTTACTGTATCTCCAAATCTCCCCACCAGATACTTCTGTTGCTGTTAATTTCTATGTGATTTATATGGGCATGTGTGCTCCATATTCATGTGCTTTATATTCTTATTTGCTGTCACAACATCCTAGGATTTCAGATTAGAAAGGGAGTAGTTTTTGGCAAAGCAGTATTTTAAATAATTACCAAAAACATAGGTGTGTGAGTATTTAAAAATCCCTATGAGCTAGAGTTATAAATAGAACTGTTAGATATACAGGTTGGACATCCATTTACTCAGGTGCTACACCTCCCACTTAAAATTTGGTCCAAATCAAGTTTTCTAACTATATGAAATTATTTAGAGGGCACGGTTACATGTGTATATACATCTGTTTAATCTTCGTAATAGTTTTTTTTAACTCTTTAACTCTCTTTATGTGTTCCCTATGTGTGATCCTCTAGTACAGCGGTTCCCAGACAGTGATTCCTGGACCAACAGCATCAGCACCCCTTGAAGACAGGCTACAAATGCAAATTCTGGGGCACAACCTCAGATCTGCTGAACCAGAAATCTGGGAAGGGAAGGAACAATGTTTGCATCAGTAAAGCTTTCTTGTGATTCTGAGGCATGCTCAACTTTGAGAACAACTGCTCTAGCAGAGGTCTAAAAGACATGACCTCCCTTAATTGCAGCTGCTATTGATTTCCTTTTCTGCTAACTCTAGGATTAAAATAGAAGCACTGTCTACAATCATGTGATAAATAACTTCTGTTTTTGAGGATCCCTCTGCACTACACTGGAGATCCTGTAAGAGACTGTTAGGGTACATTGTTCCCTTGCTATCATTTTCAGCAGCTTAAAACTCTAGGATTCAAAAAGGTTCTGGGATGCAAGATACATTTTCAAGCCACTGAATTATATACCACATCGCTTGTTTGCTTAATGAGAACCAGGTGGCTCACTTTCAATTGCTACCATTTATTGCTTTGACATAGCTTGTTTTCCTTACTTTTTCATGGCTCTTCAATTTGCTTGTTATAATCTTACCCTCTCTGAAGATAAAACTAGGAATTTCAAGAATGGTTGGTGTGCTTTGCCTTGTGGTACCTCTGTAATCAAGTGCTCTCAATGCCACAGAGAGTTTCATAAGGAGAAATGGAAATGAGCAGGTAAAGTGGGACAATGAATTTCTAAGATAGATACCAAGGTAAAACTTGAGCTGAGGACACTAATTTCACATATTTATTTTCATCTGAAAAGTAGAAAAATAATGTAATTCAGAATTTAATCTTGGTTCAAGTTATCACAAACAAATTGATATGAATGGCATTATGCTAAAATTTTTTATAGGCACATCTAGGAAATTAAAATATAGAATGCCCATATAAAGATAAACTCAACTTTAAAAGTATTTACCTAACATAATTAATCACTCACAATTTCAGGGTAGAATTTATTTTAATATATGGAATATGCCCATAAATAAATCAATCATGAAGACTTTCAAAAGAATAAGCAAAATAAAGCATGTTAACTATGGAAGTTGTTTTACTGATCATGAAAATATGACATGCAAATTCAGACAAGGCCAGGAGTCACGTGACAGGCAAACTAACTGCTTACACTGAAACAAAAGATTTACTTTAATCAGTAAACTTTTATGTTACATATTTCTGCACTGCACATGCCTTTCATTCATCCAGGAAAAATTTTTACCAAAACCATCCTAGGTGCTGGGTGTACAGACATAAAAACAAACTGGTGCCTGCCAACAAAGGCCGCACATTGTTCACACAAGAAAGTCACAAGTTTTAAAAAATACTTGTTGCTAACTATGATGGCCTTAAGTTCTTTGAAAATGCATTATTAACAGATTTTAGACTAAATTTTACCTACTGAGAAGTTGATACTTATTACAGATTTTCCATAATTGCTTCAAAACTAGCTTTTAGCAATGAAAAGAACATCAGCTTTGGAGCAAGTTTTACCTTGTTTTTTAATTCTAGCTTTTTTGTTTAATCTACGTTATTCTGAACTAGCTATACGATTTTGGGTCTCAGTTTTGTCTTCTGAAAATGAGGGCAATGATAACTATCTGAGGGTCGTGGTTAAGGATCTAGATAAAATCCAGGAGAACTGCATCTTACTAGAAGTTAGGATCTATCAATAGTCTTAAGAAATTAAAAACAGAGTCTTTAATAAAACCTACCTTTGGGGAAAAAACCCTTAAATTTCCCATAAAGGAAAATATATAAGGTGTTGGGTATATAATCATTATACAGGAATACAATACCGTCTATAACCTTTTAGAGCAAAATGTGTTTCAGAATTGAGTAGTTTGTATTTTAGAAAGCTACTTAAGTGCATATAGCTTTTGAAGTAATACTGTAGGTTGGTCTCTCCCAATACCTTGCAATCAGGCACATTAATATTTCTGCAATGTAACCATGTACAGGAGGCATGAGGACCCATCAAGGCACAGGGACTGCCAAGTATAAAGACGCTGAGTTGGGAACATTTTAGTGTTCAAAGAAAAAACACAGAGGCAAGGTGTGCCTGTGTCAGTGTAACCAGGTAGGAGGGTGAGAGGGGAGGTGGCGATGGGCCTGATGGCCATGTCGGCCACGGAATGAATGTGGCTGTGACTCAGTGTGACAGGGAATCACTGAGAGCTTTGGGCATCGACGTGACATCTTTGATTTACATTCTAAGAGTAAACTTTGGCTTCTGTACTGAGAACAGACTGGCATATGGGTGGCAATAATAATAGAAGCAGTAGGGAATTCCATGGCAGTCCAGTGGTTAGGACTTGATGCTTTCACTGCCAGGCCTGGGTTCGATCCCTGGTGGGAGAATTAAGATCTCACATGCAGCATGGCCAAAAAAATTTTTTTTTAATAAATAAAAATAGAAGCAGGGAGAACATTTATGGAGCTTTTACTAAAATCCAAGTGAGAAATTATGGTTGTTTGGATTAGGTTAGTGGCCATGGAGTTTTGGCGGGGGAAATTAAGGTCAAACTGGTAGAATTTGCTGATAGATTGGATGTGGGCTGTGGAAAAAAAAATGTTTCACTAAGGATTTTTAGCCTGAACAACTCAAAGGATAAGATTGGCATTTACTGAGATGGGAAATACTGTGAGATCAGTTGATTTTAATATTAAAAAAAAACTGTCAGGACTTTGGTTTTGTCTATGTTTAGTTCTTATGTCTACCACGCATGTAAGTGGAGATATCATATAGGCTTCTGAGTCTACAGATCAAGACAGTTCTAGGCTGGGGAGATACATTTGGGAGTCTTAAGTGAGATGACTGTATATAAAATCATGAGATTGAATGATGTTATAGAGAGAAGATTATTACTTTATAAAGTCTTTATCTTGTGTAAAGACTTTATAGAGGGAACAGAGAAGACTGCTAGGTTTGACCACTCATTCTGGGTCTAAACTTTGGATATTTGAGACTACCAGGATCCAGCAAAGAGAACTGAGAAACAATAAGATATAAAGCAAGATAGAGGAGTGTCCCAGGACCAAGTGAAGAAAGTATTTCAAAGAAGAGGGAGTGAATATAACTGTGTGAGAAATCAAGTAAGATGATGACTGAGAAGTGACCATTGGCTAAAGCAACATGGAAGTCACTGATGACCATCATGAGTTATTTCATTGGTAAATGGTAGATGTCAAAACCTAACTGAGTGAGTTCAAAAAATATGAGAATGTGAAAGTTGGAGAATACAAATATAGACAAAGCTTTAAAGACCATTTGTTGTTAGATGGGCATAGTAATGAGACGGTAGTTGGAGGAAAACATAGGTTCAAAGGAGAATTGTTTTTTTTCCCCATTTTAGAAGTTAAAACAGTCTATCAACAAGTGTGATGGTGATGGAAATGACTCAGCAGACAGGGCAGCTTATGATACAGGACACAGATGCGAGACTTGAAGGATCAGTTTCCCAGAGGTAGGTGGGAAGGCATAGGATCTAGTGCACAAGTAGAGGGACCAACCTTGCTGGGAATACAGACAGCTCATCTATGGTAACAAAGGGGGAGGCGAAGTATATAATGACAGATGCAGGTAGGTATAAAGAGATATTAAGATGGCAATTTATGGAATATGATTGAAACAATTTTCTCAGTGAATTAAGAAGGAAGGTGGTTAGTTCAGAGGATTAGGGAGGGATTTTGAAGACTGGTGGAGAAAGAAGAAGGTAGGAGTCACCTAGCAGAGTGGGAAGGTGCATGACCTTGGAGTGTGTAACAGAGCTGAGACT
Source organism: Grampus griseus (assembly GCF_964374135.1). Taxonomy (NCBI): domain Eukaryota; kingdom Metazoa; phylum Chordata; class Mammalia; order Artiodactyla; family Delphinidae; genus Grampus; species Grampus griseus. Next base: position 9,907,957 of record NC_139017.1, on the reverse strand, counting down.
AGCTGTCATTAATTAAAGTGAGAATTGTGGGCATCTTAATGTATTTCTCCAGCAAGTTCAAGTGTCCAAGGTTATACATAAAGTAGATTGAATTTAATTTAGCTTAATTTTGCATTTAATTTTAACAGAGAGAATTAGAGACAAAGAGTTGATTGTGTATAAAAGGGTGTGACTATATGTTGGACCTTTGAATCAAACATGTATAAAGAACATTTTAAAAGAGGGGGAAAGAGCCATGTAAAAGTGATATCTTAATGGATTGTAAATATTCAAGCGGACAGAAAATTATGGAGTCATTGTACTAACAGGAATGGTCCTGAAAGACAGGTCCTTTTTCCTTATTGTTAGCAAAAAAGATGAAATAGACAAAAAAATATTTTGAGGGGAGGAAGTTGCATCTAACACCTCTTTCTCCATGTAACAACCATGAAACCAGAGTAATAACAAACAGGCAAAAAAAATACAATTGCTTACATTTTTCTTTCATTGAACTTTCATGTACAGTCACTGACTCTTTGAACACTGGTATAGGTAGTCCCATAGAAAACACACACAATTCCCAAGAATTGCATACCATTAAGAATTTTCTCTTAAAATGTATACATGTAGGCAAGTCTTAATGTGTTGGGGGCCAACAATATAGAGCTGGGAGTTCCCTTAATTAGCTCCCACATGGATTAAAATGTTTATTAAAGGTAATGAATAAAATTGTGTTAACTTGAAACTACATATAGATTCATTTTAGAACTCATACAACTACCATTGATTAGCATGTAGCCCATCAAAAGATTTGTGACGTAGTAGTATGCTACCACTGACACTGTTCAGACATGCTGCTGTTTAGAAATGCTTCCACATGATATTAACAACATGCAGACCACATTTTCTAAGCTTTATTCACCCCTTATTAGTAAGCTTTTCTAAGCTTTAATTCACCCCTTATTACCTGTATCTGAGGTAGAATGCGCTCATTACTCTACTCTTAATATAACCAGAAAACCCTTACCCTGAACAGCTAAGTCATTCAGAAAGAGATTACTGTGGAGGAAAAGAACAGTGAACCGGGTTTGAGATCCAGGATAGAGGGGGAATTACTCATGCGTCCACAGGATACTTGTGGCAAAGATAAGTGAGTGGCATAACTACATGCCAAGAGCTTCTACGCTGTACGTCTTAAGGGAGAAGGAGTTACCATGTCTGGACATGGCAATGAAAAGCTAGATAGACTTCGGCTCCGCGCTAAGCCCAGTGGATCAGGACTGATGAGTGATACAGGAGAGAAGGTTATGGCCCTTTGAGAGGGCTGCAGAGAAGGCAGTAGCATCACAACAGAGCCAGCATCTGGCTTTCCAGATGTACAGGATGGTGCTCACCTCGATCTATCTACGCTGTACAGAAAAGGCATAATACAGCTGAAAATAGGAGGTAAGTCTCTGACCTAACACTGTCATCTATATCTCATCCCATATGCACTTTTTAAACAGCCCCAACCCAAATAAGATGTGAGTGTGTGTCTATGTGTGTGGTGTGTGTGTGTATGTGTATGTATGTGGGGTGGGGAGAGTTGATTTCTAAGATTTGTATAGGCGCTGTTTATGTAGGAGCCAAATAAGGAAAGTAATGGTTACTGTCCTTTATCCAACAAGTGATACATATCTATCCCCATGTTATTCAAAAAACAAAATACAGTTCAAATCTTATGTTTTTACTTAAGAATCACACTGCACTAAGTACCCCTCTTAGATGAAAAATATAACATCCAAAATCCTGAGAAAGCATTGCTTTCTCAACTGGCAGTCTTGCCTTTAATCACTTCCCAGGGCAGGCAAAGTTTTATGCTTCCTTCTTGTTAGATATACCTATAGATATACAAGAACAGTTGAGAAATAAGATCCTCCTTTTGGAATATCAGAATTAAATTTTACTGGATAATGTCTTGATATTTTGACAGTTTATTATATTCAGGGTTCTATGCTAAGTGCTTCAAATTGATGATCTGCTGTCTACCTTACAGCAATTCATTGAGGAAGGTATAATTATTAAGCTCAATTCGCAGACAAGGAAAATAAACCTTGGAAATGTCAAGTAAACGGCCCAAGTTGACAGAGCTGGCCAAATAACAGGGCTGGTATTCGAACTTGTGTTATTTTACCTTAGTCAGCAAAATGAAAGTAAGATTACACACTAGTTTTCATTACTACTAAACATTAGATATTAAGTTCTCTACCAGCAACATTCTGAGTATCTGCAAATCACTCCACTCTACACAAGAAAGCCTTCAGAGAAAGGGGAAAGCAGAGTTACTCCAAAAGGCTACAAACCAACACAAACAATAACCAAAAGATCAGTAAAGACATAATCCAGATTCTTATTTAGACCTCACCTTATCAAAATATTAAAGAATTTTTTTCTTAATAAGTATTTTGTATCTCCAAGACATATCACTTATAATACTGTAGAGAAAAAATACCATTTGCTCATTCTGTATTTTAAAACACTGGCTCTCAGACTGAGGTCTCAGAAAGTACGGGCTCTGATGAAACTGCCCCTACTCTTTTTTGGCCAGAAATGGGTAATAACAAATGAGCTGTATTTAAATAAAATTTAACTTTATTAAAAAAAAAATAGGGCTTCCCTGGTGGCGCAGTGGTTGAGAGTCCGCCTGCCGATGCAGGGGACACGGGTTCGTGCCCCGGTCCGGGAAGATCCCACATGCCGCGCAGCGGCTGCACCCGTGATCCATGGCCACTGAGTCTGCATGTCAGAAGCCTGTGCTCCGCAACGGGAGAGGCCACAACAGTAAGAGGCCCACGTACCGAAAAAAAAAAAAAAAAAAAAAAAAAAGCCAGTGCTGAATTAAAAATTTTCAAATCATATCACTGCAATAAAGTGATTCAAGAGGCTGAAACTAAGCTTTCCTTTTGTCCAAATTATTAAAAGAACTTACTGTATGTCTCCTTACTTTTTTACATTTACTGCAAAACACAGTTAATTGATTTCTGTGTGTGATGTGTATGTATGCATTTGTCTCCCATAGCATACCATTAATGTTTAGGGTACAGACTATTTGAAGTCCTACATTTTATTCATATTTAAATAAAGACTTAGTACAGTGCTTCAAGAGTAATCGCTGTTTAATATATAGTTGCTTAATGACATTCTAAAACTTCTGCCAAATGCTGATTTGCTATGTTGTAATTCAACTGTGAACTCCATTTTACATGTGGTAGTATATGAGAAAAAAGGATATTAATATATGTACACATACACAGAATGTATTTAAAAGGGTATAATATACACAGATGAAAACTTGTATATAAATATTCATAGCAACATTATTCATAACAGCCAAAAAGTGAAAACAATCCAAACGTCCAAACAATGGATTCATAAAATGTAGTCTATCCATACAATGGAATACCATTTGCCCATAAAAAGTGAAGGAGTACTCAAACATGCTGCAACACAGATGAACCTTGAAAACATCACGTTATGTCAAAGAAACCGGTCACAAAAGACCACAGGCAAACATATAGAGAAAGAAAGTAGATTAGTGGTTGCCTAAAATCAGGAGCGGGGAGTGAAGAGAATGGGGAAACGCACTTGTAATGGGTACAAGGTTTTTGGTGAAGGTGATTAAAATATGCTAAAACTGTTTGGGGTGATGGTTGCACAATTCTATGAGTGCACTAAAGTCACTGAATTGTACAATTTAAATGAGTGAATTGTAAAGTATACGAGTTACATATCAAAACTGTTAGATGAAATTTTTTTTAAATAAAAAGGGTTTAACATACAATCCCTTATATTCCAGATTCACTTTTTCAATGGCTCATAGCAAGACACTGTTCTAGGATCCAGAGTTTCAGCTGTCATTAAAACAGACAATGGACCTCTGTCATTGACTTTACATTCTACGGAGATTAAGCACCAGGAAAAGCATAACTAAGGAAAAAGGATAGAGGGTGCCAGAAGGTTAGAAAAGGATGAGCTGCCATCTTGACTTGTTGTCATGGGAGATTCCACTGATGTGGGGTAGAGGCCTCCAATCGGAGGCAAATGAAAGTACAGTTTATGTACAGCAATCAGAGCCACCTGTGATGAACAGATGCTCAGCAGGGCCTGAAATTTTGATATTTTTTTAAAAAATGAAGTGTAAAAATAAAATTAGCTACAAAAATGAGTATTTTTTGAAATGACAATATAAATCACAATAAATTAGAAATTTTTAAATAGCTGATAAATAACACAAATACTAAAAAGTCCAGGAACCTCATAATATATTTTATTAACTGTCTGACACGCTTATGTGTTAATTTTTCTACATTTTTTGGTTCCATTCTGTTGAAAACCTCTTATATGTTAATGACTTCCTAAAAAGAGAATGAAAGGATAATTCATTCTTTTCTCTAGGTAGTTGATCAAAATTTGTTTTTCTTTACTGCTGGATTAGAAAATTATCTTTCTTTTTTAAAGTAGGTACTATCAATATCATGTGAATGTTGAGGATAACGACAAACTTTTGAGAACTTTATAGAAGTTCTTTTCATATGTAAACTATAAAATCTCAGGGCATTTTAATTTTTCTTGTAATTGTAAAAATTCTTTGAACTGACAGCAATAATTAATCAGGGGGCTTCCCTGGTGGCGCAGTGGTTAAGAATCCACCTACCAATGCAGGAGACATGGGTTAGAGCCCTGGTCCGGGAAGATCCCACATGCCGTGGAGCAACTAAGCCCGTGCACCACAACTGCTGAGCCTGCGTGCCACAGCTACTGAAGCCTGTGCACCTAGAGCCCGTGCTCCGCAACAAGAGAAGCCACCACAATGAGAAGCCTGTGCACTGCAACGAAGAGTAGCCCCCGCTCGCCGCAACTAGAGAAAGCCTGCGCACAGCAATGAAGACCCAATGCAGCCAAAAATATATTTTTTTAAAAAATAATTAATCAGTTTGTTATAGATGTAGACTCACTATAGTGCTATCTTATCAGTTTTAAGTTATCTTTGTTACTATCATTATTTCATGTTAAATCAGCAGGAAATTGAATAGAATGTGGAAAAAAATTTAACTATTCTCTCCTTTTCATTAATTGAATTATCAAACAACTTAAGATTCTATTCATTACTTCTTTTCAAAATGTATCTCTTTCAATGAATTACTGCTTTAGTGGGATATGATTTTTTTCCTTTTCATTTCGCTTCGTTATCAAATTTCAATTGATTTCATTATTCATTCCTATCACTTTTCTTTCAGAGACTGTATTTTTATCGTAACTCTTCTCGGTTCTTTTATAATGAACTTTTTAACATGAAAGTACTGTATATATACAGCAAAAGTCTAATTTCTCATGTGTTTTAATGAAATGTTTCTAAACATCATTCAATTACATTTAAAAATTATCAAGTTAAAATTCTTTTTTTCAATTTATTTGTGTTTGCATTTGTAAAATATCATTGTTCCCGTATTGCAAAGATTGATTGACATGACTGTCACATTTATGGAATGTGGCTGTAGGGAGATTTAGAAAAAATATATATCCTTTTTTCAGTTACTTCCATGTATAGTCAAGTTATTGCTTACTGTTTTGGTGCAGGAATGGATTACCAGGAACCTTCCTATTGGAGACTACATTGACATTGCTGACATCTTTAATGATGGTAAAGAAAAAATGTTTTATATGAATATGTTCTGAGGCCTCACTATTGTCACCTGGCAGAAGCAGATAGGTGAAAGGGTAAGATGGTGTGAAAAAAAGGCAACAACCCTAACTAACTGTGGTTAAAGTATCTTCCTTTTAATTAAATGGGCCTACTGTAAGGACCCTACCCTTACTAAGGGTTTGTGCAAGTGAGGAGCTCTGAAACTTAAGTTTCATTAGCTATGCAGTGAATTCAACACTAGAGGCCAGCGAAACCGGAGCAAAGACATGGAGATGGATCTGGTGGGAGAGCCAGAAGAGGTAAGACCCTGTAGAACCTGCTGAAGATTTTGGATTTGATACTAAGGTAGAAATTGGAGGGCTCATAGAAAAGAAGTAACCTTATCTGATTACTTGTTAACAGTTGCTTTGGCTGCTTACAGGAGAATAACCTTTTGGGGATAAGCGAAGACTTGTGGGGCCCAGTTATGAAGCTGTTTTAGTAGTTCAGGTGTGAGATGATGATGGCTTCAACTAAGGTATTACCAGTAACAGTTATAGAGGTGAAACGTGCTTAGATTGAGGCAATATTTTGAGGTAGTATACAAAGTATTGTTGAGTGGTGTCAAAGAAAGAAATAAGTCAGAAGGTTATCAGCATCTTTGTTTTGGGAGAATACATGTGCCATTTCCAAGATTGCTAAGAACGAGGAAAGGTTTCGGCCATGTACATTTTGGGATGCCTGTTGAACATAGAAGCAATACTCATTTTTCTAATCCATGGGCACAGTACATCTTTCCATTAGTTTGTGTTGCTTTCAATTTCTTTCATCAGAGTTTTATAGATTTCAGAGTACAGATCTTTTACCTCCTTAGGTTTATTCCTAGGTATTTTATTCCTTTTGATGCAATTGCAAATGCAATTGTTTTCCTGACTTCTATTTCTGCTAGTTAGTGTATAGTAATGCAACAGATATCTGTGTATTAATTTTCTATTCTGCAACTTACTGAATTTATTATAATAGTTTTTTGGTGGCTTCTTTAGGATTTTCTATATATATTATTGTGTCATCTGCAAAAATTAGAGTTTTACTTCTTCCTTTCCAATTCAAATTCCTTTCATTTCCTTTTCTTGACTAATTGCTGTGGCTAGAACTTTCAATACTATGTTAAATAAAAGTGGCAAGAGTATGCATCCTTGTCTTGTTCCTCATTTTAGAAGAAACGCTTTCAACTTTTCACTTTTGAGTATAATGTTAGGTTTGTCATGTAGAGCCTTCATCATGTTGATGCATGTTCCCTCTATACCTCCCTTTGTTGACAATTTTTATCATTAAATGGATGTTGAATATTGTCAAGAGCTTTTTCTGCATCTAGTGACATAATGATTTTTATTCCTCAGTTTGTTCATGTGTTGTATCACATTGACTGATTTGCAGATATTGAACCATATTTGGGATAAATCCCACTTGATCATGGTGTATGATTCTTTGAACATATTGTTGAATTCAATTTGCTACTACTTTGTTGATTTTTGCATCTATGCTCATCAGGGTTATTGGCACGTAATTTCTGTGTGTCTGTGTGTGCTGTCTTTGCCTGGTTTTGGTATCAGAGTGATGCTGGCCTCATAGAATGAGTTCAGAAGATTTCTCCCTTTCAATTTTTTGGAATGATTTGAGAAAGATAGATATTCTTTAAATGTTTGATAAAATTCACCTGTGAAACTATTTGGTCCAGGACTTCTGTTTGTTGAGAACTTTTTGATTACTGATTCAATTTCATTACTGGTAATTAGTCTGTTCATATTTTCTATTTTTTCCTGGTTCAGTCTTGGGGGATTGTATATTTCTGGGAATTTATCCATTTCTTCTAGATTGTCCCTTCCTAAGTTGTTCATAGTAATCTCTTATGATACTTTGTGTGGTATCAGTTGTAACTTTTTCATTTCTGATTCTACTTGAGTCTTTTTTTCTTGATGAGTCTGGCTATAGGTTTATTCATTCAATTTTGTTCATCCTTTCAAAGACGGAACTGTTTCATTGATTTTTTTCTGTTGTTTATTTAGCCTCTGTTTCTTTTATTTATGCTCTGATCTTTATTATTTCTTTCCTTCTACTAATGTTGTGGTGATTTTTCTAGGTCCTTTAGGTATAAGGTTAGGTTAAGATTTTTCTTTATCCTGCGGTAGACTTGCACCACTATAAGTTTCCCTCTTCGAATTGCTTTTGGTGAATCCCACAGATTTTGGATTGTTGTGTTTCTATTTTCATTTGTTTCCAAGTACTTTTTAATTCTCCCTTAATTTCTTCAATGACCTATTGGTTGTTTAACAGCATATTGTTTAGCCTCGATATGTTTTCATTTTTTGCAGTGCTTTTCTTATAGTTCATTTCTGTCTCATAGCCTTGGGGTTGGAAAAGTTGATTTGCTGCGACTTCAATCTTCTAAAATTTATTAAGACTTGTTTTGAGGTCTAGCATGTCATCTATCCTGGAGAATGTTTCACATGTACTTGAAATAAATGTGTATTCCTCTGTTTTTGGATGGAATGTTCTACAGATATTTATTAAGCTCATCTGACCTGACGTGTTAAGGCCAGTGTTTCCTTATTGATTTTCTGTCTGGATGATCTTTCCATTGATGTGAGTTCAGTGTTAAAGTCTCCTAGTATTATGTTACTATCAATTTCTCCCTTTATGCTTAATATTTGCTTTATGTTTTTAGGTGCTCCTATATTTGGTGCATACATATTTACAATGTCATATCTTCTTTTGGATTGGTCTATCATTATGTAATTTCCTTAATTTGTCTTTTG